>NC_051180.1:208020635-208105655 GCF_013339695.2 Rhipicephalus sanguineus
GTTTCATTTTTGTCGTAAACAGGCGGCAAACCGGACGTGACAGTGAAGCGTGAAACCTGTTTTCAAGGCTCAAAGGTGAACCATAAGACTTATGATTCTAAACTTGAAGGATAACACGCTAAGAACTACATGTTCAAGAGGGGCGACAAACACGAGACTTCCTTAATTTTTCTTCAATTTCAGCAGTATACCAAATGGCTCAATTCAATACGTTACTAATTATTATACTATACTCGAACTGGCATTCCAGAGAACTGTCCTTGCCCATTTTCATCTATACAGAGCAATACAAACGAAAACAGCGAGCTTTAAAGGTATACGGCAAGAGCGCATGCGTCATGCTGGGGATATAGTCGTGTTTCTAAAGCGGTGCGCTTAATTAAAGCGGCGCTTCAGGCACGCGGACAGAGGAGGTTCACAACAATGGCGACAGGCTGGTAATGCTGGCATGTGCTGACTGGTGCTGACTGTAATGCTGGCAAAGGCTGGCAATGTGCTAAAATCGAAAGCTGAGAAGCATGCCCAAACCGCCTTTTCACCGCAAGCCGTGCCACTTCGCCATCTCTTAACAGAAAGACGTTAACGCTTTCACGATCTTTCTTTTTTTTCTTTTTTTCGTCGTCATTGTTAAAGACCACGTATGCAATGTGCTGTATTACATTGAATTTAATTACCACCGCCTGGTTGTATTTTTCTGTGTCACTGTAACAACAGCACAATTTCAGCTATCGTTCTAGGAAAAAGCTGCGTTATAAGTCCATAATTAATGGTGTTAAACACTACATCGATTTTCTCTTGTTTTATTACTATAGTTATTTTTTGTGCATACGTGATACGACTGCTGCTGTGGCGAAAACTGTTAAGCAGAGCTTTTCTTTGATTACTAATTCCTTGATTACTAATGTTCTTTGATTACTTTTTCACTAAGACAGAGCAGGGAAAACACTTGCGGCAATGAAATACTAACTTTGAAAGCTAAAAAAAAAAGAAAAACAGGAGAGACTCGATCAGCCTTCATTCACCGCCTATTTTTAATCTTCCAAAGCGCACAGACCTCTCGATTTGCAGCATTTAAAGTGCAAAGTATTTTGCAATTCTCTTTTGTCGCTTATTCAATCTAGTAAACGACTACCCTACCGAAAACCCGGTCAAGAGAGGCAGCCCAACTCGCACGCTTACCTTTCGATCGCAATAAATAAAAAAGCGCTGCTCTCGTGGCGCATCCGTCGGAGGCTTCCCGAATCGCCCGCTGCAAATGGAGGTGCGAACGAAAAGCAGTCAGACGAGGGAAGGAATTACGGCGTTCGCGTTGTGAGCCATTACGCTTGTTATTAATATTTTATTTCGTTATTGTGCTGCGAAGAGGAATGCAATTTTAATACGTTTATAACTGCCGACAGTTCGAAGCAAATTTTTGTTAAAGCATCCGGAAAGCACACCAGCAAAGAAAAAAAAAATGACGGATGGGCATTTGTATTTATTTATTTATTTATTTATTTATTTATTTATTTATTTATTATTTATTTATTGATAAAGTTTCGCATGCCCGGAGACGTTTGCTTTTTTTGTGTAATTGAACAACAGCATTTATTTTTGTGTGAAATACAACACTAACGTAAGTTTGATCTGGTCCCGATATTCAAATGAACGATCTCTATCAGTTCACGATGAGTTATCAAGTCAGAGAAGAGGAATAGACGTAACCGCGAATATCTCCTTAAATACATTGTTAATGAAAAAAAAGAGCAATCGCTCGTAGTTTAAATTTTGCTGCCAGTTAAAGATAATTAATAAAGTTCACATACATCCCTCGTCAAAACAAATAGAGTCACTACAGGATGAGCGATGCTCGAGAGGCTAGGACCTCGTCAGGCTTCGTCAGGCGCGTAGCCAGAAATTGTCAACGAAAGGGGGGGAACGAGTGACTCCCTTTATACATAACTGCGCGCGCGCGCGCTTGTGTGTGTGTGTGTGTGTGTGTGTGTGTGTGTGTGTGTGTGTGTGTGTGTGTGTTGTTGTGTGGTGTGTGTGTGTGTTGTGTGTGTGTGTGTGTGTGTGTGTGTGTGTTGGTTTGTGTGTGTGTGTGTGTGTGTGTTGTGTGTGTGGTGTGTGTGTGTGTGAATATCTATCATCGCCGAATGTACTAATCGCGTGAATCAATCGCTATACCCACAGTGCACACTTGATGCCCTCAAGTATATTGTAATGTTACTGCATGCTGAACATGATCTTGCTGTTGATGACATAAGCATTCTATTTAAACAAGTCGATGCCTCATTACGCTAGGCCCATTAGTTTTGCCTTTCCGGTGTATCACAATCTGCGCGTATCCCCGTAGATTTAGTAGAATTATTTAGAAATGGTAAATTCGCTTTTTCCCACGTTTTCTTAGCCCATAGTTTAGCTCAATCAATATTCCAGCCGTCTCCAAGTACTCGCCACCGCAGATCCATCTTAAGCAGCTGCCCCTGCCGAGACCACTACTCGCTGCGTCCCGCGCCGCTGCGGCAACACGGAATACCAGTAACACTGTATATACACACACGCGTGCGGCGACGCTGGCTGTACGGGAAGCAAAGAAAGCGCGGAGGAGGGATGCTACGGATCCAGAAAAGGAGCGCGCCGGCTGCGTTTCCAAACTGATCAATAAACTCTCATTAGGCCTAACGAGGAGCCATTTCTTTTTCATTCCTTTCGGGAGGGCACAGAAAATAGGAGGCAGGCAGGTCCACAAAGACGGGGCATCGGAAGAGAAGCGGAGGGTCCTGCAGGCAGTGTGAGGCACCCAGCGGTGCATGCGTGGGCAAGACAGCAAGACAGCGGGGCCCATCCGTCTCGCCGGTCCAGATAAAGAAAGGGGGAAGAAGGCGAAGAGGAGCACTGGCTCGCCAGGATATACTACGTGGCGGACGGGAATAAAGAACGTCCGAGGCGGAAAAAAAGGGGGAGGAAAGGGCGTTCGGGAAGAAAGGGTACGGCCAGCGCAGCCGAAGGTGCGACGCCGAGAAATCGGGCCTCGAGGAAAGGAGCACAACCCTCCGGGAATCCTTTCAGGGAGTCTCCGTGCCGCCGACGGGCCCTGCTGCCGCTGGCAGGTCCGCACACAGATACACCCACCGCCCCACACAAGACCCTTCGGCAACGGCTTGCTAGGCCTTCTTCGACAGTGCTTCCTTTCTACGCAGTTTTCCTCCTCTCCCGATCCTTTCCTCCCCGAGGCTTGTTTTCATCTTGTCTTGAGCCACATCACGCAATGCCAGCCGTGGCACCCCTGGGATATCTTCCTGCCTCGCAAACGGGTGCCCCCTTAGTAGTAGTTGTTGTTGTAGTAGTAAGTTGGGCTAAACTATTTTTGTCTTCCCCCTTTCGAAGCGATGAACAAATGCTGGAAGCAAAGAAGAGAAAGAGAGAGCGCCCTCTCGATCACTCGTTCAGCCCGCGTCGACAGGCGAAACGAAGACGGAAGCGCGCCGTGCGCGTCGATGCCCACTCGATCAGCGTCCGCAGCGCCAAGAAAAACGGAAGCGGCAAATGCGAACACTGAGCTTCGAGACCTCGTCTCAAGCCCCACCCTCTACCCTCTTGTCAGACGAAACGGAAAGGGTTATAGAACGAGGACTGAAGGTCAAACGAGAGAAAGACGCTAGAAATAAAGGTTTGGAGGGGGGACTAGAGAAACGAGGCAGGTTCAACCACTTGTCAGAAGTTTCTCCAATTTTGACAGATCGAGCGAAATGTCCGCCAATGAGAAGCAGAGCCAAGAAAGAAAAAGAACGAGTGTGGTGGAAGAGAAAGCGAAGAGAGAAAGAAGGCGCTAACCAGTCCGGCGGGTTGTCAGAAAGCGAGTCCGCAGTTATGATGGATAAACCGGCGCAGAAAAGCGAAAGCGCCGGAAAGAAAACTGGCCTATGAGGCATCGTGAAGGCGAGTAAACATCTCCGAGGCGGGCGCACCGCGCTCACCAATCATATTTTCGAAGGAAGAGCGTTGCGGGGAGGCGGGCGCCGAAATATGACTGGTCTTTGCTGCAAGCCAACAACCTTGCGCTCGTAAAAACCGGGCCGACTGATTGGCATCGGCCCCTTGCGAATCACGTGTCACCGTGTAGAAACTTATATACGCGGCGAGCTATTGTTGGTCCGTTGGCAACACGGCCAATGTCTTTGCTGGTGTTTAGCATAGCGCGCTTGGTAATTTGTGAAGATGAAGGATAACCGGGAATATGGCAACGCGTTGGTGCGCGCGCGTTACTCGGGCTTAAATGACGTATTCTGTTTGGAACATAACCTGAAGCCTAATAAGAGCGAACCGGCTAGAGGCTGGAACCTAGAATCCACTTTTTGAAAGCCACGCATTATTGATTATAATATGACAGAGTGCTGTACTTATGCAAGTTTTCAGCTCTGGCAGCAAGCAATGAACGAAGTGTTTTGAAAAATAGCTCGCTTCATCGCTCAACTTATGCCGTAACTTATGCCGCTAGTGAGAAAACATACAAATGATGCTCTCCGTGCCAGATTTTATGATAAACTGTGGGTATCGTTGTATTTTATTCTGAGATAAAGACGGTCGCTGTATAAAGTGTCCGTGTGTGCAACGATGCAGAAACTGCACACACACACGCCGTTGCGTCGCCCCTAACGAATCCTCGCTTAGGAACGGAGTAAACGCCTCTTTAGGGGCGACAGGAGTAAAAGACATGGCAAGACGTAGTGTATAGCAGCCGGTTTTCGGCACAGGATCGCACCTTGACACCACCGCTGTCACTTTATACTTTCTAACTCGCTCTCTCGCGCTTTAAATGAAGTTACCCATATCTCTAGGAATGCTTAGATTGTAAACACTCCGTAAAGGGCACCAACCGCCTCGCACAACTCCATCTCGCGGTATACGGGAGACATGCGTAGCATCATAAATGAAGACGAAATTCGAGATGGCGGTAGAGGGTGAGGGCAAGCGGATCGGCGGGCACTGACACCTACACAGCACGCAACCTGTGTACTCGGAACGTATTACAGGCAAGGCCTAAAAATCAAAACCGCCTGCAAATTGAGCGTCACACCCGAGCAGCCTCGATATCTCTGAGGAGAAGAGCTTACAGGTGCAAAGGTTAGGATGTCGGGTGAGGGCGCGGTGTAGAGAAAAGGGGATGGGGGAGGGGGGGGGGGGGCAGGGTAGTCGTCGCCTAAAGAAAGGGCGAGGAGCGCTGCCGGTGCAAAAGTAGGAGCGATCCGTTTTCCTGGGGCTGATCTGATTGTTTCTATCGTGGGCCGAAGAGTCGAGAGCGCTGCTGCCGACGAGCCGAGACGGGATATGGCGCGTAGAGGCGGCGTACGCCTTCTACCGGAAACATCCATCACGTCGGGCACCCTGTTAGCACTCAGTCAAGATAACCTATCTCGGACGGTATATATATACGTTTCGTCAGTCAGGATGAATGGACGCGTTTGCCGCGGGAGTTGGAATTTCTCTCATTCCGACGCTTGCTCTGGTCGTCACTTCGCCTGGTTTTTTGTTTGTTTGACTTCTTATGCAATACTTGTCTTTACGTTCCCATGTAAACAGAGAGGTAGCGACAAGAAGATGAGCGAGCTAGCGGGTGGATGAGAGTGCAGGCCGTCGTTTATAGCTGTAGATACTTTGTGTGCATCTGAAGTTTGAGGACAATCGCTAGCGATATCTTATTTCTATAGTTTTGGTTTGGTTACCTTTGCTTTATACCGACGCATTTTCACACATCGCATCATCACTACCTCGAGCCATTGCACACTGGAACGATCTTCCAGATCACATTGTATTCATTCCTAATCGTGAAACTTTCCGTGATAACCTGATTTCGTTGCACTCTAGTATTGTAGTATACCGTTGTACCTTGCTGTTTGCAATCTTCGTCTCGATTATTTTTTTTTCCTTTTTTTTGCTTTTTGTCTGTATTTATCTATTGTTGTTTTGTAAATACTGATACCCCCTTACTCAATGCCCTTAAATGACCTGCAAGGCATTTTGAATAAAAAAAAATAAAAATGTGGGAAACTTCGGCTGGCTGGAGCAAGCCCCTTATTTAGGTACTAAATTCAGTTACGTTAATAGATTGGCATTTATACTATCATGGCTTGTGGATATAAGAATTTTACTCGATTGACCATCACCAAAGTGAACGTCTCGTAATAACGCCGATCGCTGTAAACAGTTGCGAATGTCTTAATGCTAGCCAATAAAGCGCAACATTATTACACGACAGAAGTATGACGAATGCGGGCTTCTCCACTAAAGCGACTCCTCGTCGCCTGCCTCAGACGCAAAGAGCTGGGAAACCTAAAATAATTATATTAACACAACAGGCAAATTGCGCAGCACAATCGAGCAAATGAGCTTGTGTACTTTGCTGAAAGGAGAACTATACATTCAGAACGTCAGCAGCCCATGATCGCGAACTTTCCTGCGTCATTGCAGGACCGCTAAGACGAATAGATCCTCATGTATTCTTATATATACACAGAATCGCAAATACATTAAACCTGGCCGAAAACAGTATAGCATGGGGCTATCGAGTGATCGTAAAAAATTGACAGGATCTGCACGGAGTAGACACGAAAGTACAGTATTCGTTTTAGACGATAGGGCATGTCTGATGTTCCTAAGCAGTGAACCACGACTCCATACAGAGATCTCTTCTATAGTAAATCACTTTAGCGAAACTTATGTGGAACGAAGTTAGGAACTTAGGCGTGAAATGCGCAACGGAAGCGACGAATCGGCTCACATAACCGAAAGCCGAAATCTCGAAGCTTTCTTCTTCTTTTTTTTTCGTACATGCTTGTTTTTTCATTGGCCGCCAGCTTCCTTCGCTATAACAATATCTACAACGTAAAATTTCGCTGCATTTTTCTTTTGAAAGCAAGTCTGGCATCCAAAGTTCTTCTGAACTCTTTTTAACTGCTAACGCTATAGACAGCAAGTCTGACTTCATTCAGCGTTAACTTTAACGATAAATAAGACGAAGAGGCTTTCAAGAAAACGTGCACGCGAAAAGCGTGAAAAGACGCCACTGGCATAAACTTTTTTTTTAACTTAACAGACGCTCGATCAGAAACAATAAGGTTTGTCTAGCTATATAATTTACGCGACACAGCGCACGCATGATTAAAAAGAAAGATTATTCGAGGGCCAGAAAAGGACAAAGGAGGCAACAAAGATAAGATAAGAGAAAAAGAAAAGACGACTGCTTCGAATATTCGGCGGCTTGCGAGATGAAGCTGAGCGCGACATGGAAAAAAAGAAAGAAAAAAAGGGGGAAATTAAGATTGGAAGAAAATGTGACTCGACTGAAGAAAGAAAGAAAGAAAGAAAGAAAGAAAGAAAGAAAGAAAGAAAGAAAGAAAGAAAGAAAGAAAGAAAGAAAGAAAGAAAGAAAGAAAGAAAGAAAGAAAGAAAGAAAGAAAGAAAGAAAGAAAGGCGTTCCGTTTAGATTCGATCGGCAAGATTAATCTTGCATTCCCCGGAGGCTTTGTGAAGGATCGCCCCGCTGCCAGGAGGGAAAGCCCGCCGCCCAGGGCGGCGATGAAACCCCGAAGGCGCGCTCGTGCGTGCGTACGTAGTGTACCACCGCTGCGCAGCGCTGGACACCGAAAACTTTAATATCGCTCCCTGCTCGCGGGGCGAGAATAAAAATGAACGAAGAAAAATGAAGGGTGGGAACAAGAGAAATTGCGCGCACGACGCGCACGAGCAAAAAAAAAAATATATATATATACGCGCGCGTAAGACGTCAGAGGCAGGCCTTTTGTTTCATTCGACGTTTATCTCTGTATACGCGCCAACAGTCACCTTTAAAAAAAAAAAAAAGACTGTGATGTCGCTGAGAATGACCACTCCGCGGTGGTACAGATACAGCTGCTCCGTCGTTCTTTACCGCATCGTACCGCGGTGGCAATTATAGCAGTTGTATGGCAGCCTTCTCGGAATCAAGCTTTCTTCAATTTCATAGCCTCAAACGGGTAGCAGCCTCCATGCAGTGGCACGACCTGCTACTTTGTCGCTGTGAGTAACGAGTTTCACAGAACGGCCGCACGACGCACACGCACCATATACAGCGATACCATCGTTGTTGTTGCTTGGCTGCTTCAAATATAGCTAACTCCTGTGAGACACGCCACAGTACCGACGATCAGGCTGTATACGTGTATTCGATAGCGACAACCTCAGCTCGTCGCCGTCCATATCGGGCGCATTGGTGATCTCGTAGCCAGTTCAGTGCTGCAGCTGTATAAGCACGACAACCACAAATTGCCGCCCATGCAGCAAGTTTCAGGGTGTTTCATAAATCTCTCTCCGGGAAGTAACACAAACCTTCAAAGGAAGGTATGTTTTAGCATCAGTTCCCTTTGGCGCCCCTGTCGGATGCATTGTTAGCTCATCCTAATGTATACAGACTCGGACACTGTTATCACGGTAATCATACATTCGGTAACTGTCATACAATACAAATTTTCCTATAAATTCTGCGCTTCTTCAGAATAAAAGTATACTCTCTCTTTCTCTCTTCCATAAATGTAGGAACAGGCCTTTATCTTATATCTGCGCCAGCTATATATGTGAGATTAAAGCAATAGTATTTAAACGGGAAACATTGTGCGCTGTGAGTGCCAGCTATAGCATGATGCCTGCTTCAGCAAAGTTTACTTACATTGCCGTTACGAAAGCATAACAGAAACGTCAAAGCCACAACGGCTCCCATCGTATACGTTTTAATGTCCAATCGAGCTCCTGTATATACTGCTTTATACAGTGACAAGAACACATATAGTGAGCCCGAGAGCGATGCAAACGAAACCTGTTTGAGATATGTAACACGCGGGTCTCGTGTTTCCATAATATATCTTGATTCGAGGGGGAACTCCTATTTCGTATTTGCACATTTTCTCGGTATTCGGAAGTGCAAGAAGGGTATAAGTGCCACTGCAGTGGAACGGGCTAACTAAGCCAATAAGAAGCCCTGATGACAAGCTTTTTTTGTCATTGGCCGGTCATGTTAATCATATGCCCAGCAACACGATTGGCTGACACCTGGCATGAACAGGGCTAGTGTAAAAAGCTGCTGGGAATATGAAGCCTGATTGATATACGTATGTCAGGCACGTAGGCAAGGGGGGGGGGGGGGCGGGGGACCCGCCCCCCCCCCCCCCCGAAATTCGTCCAACCTTCTATATTTCCGGGCAACTTTTTCTTCTTTTTGCCATGGAAAGAATTTCTTTCGAACAATTAGGCCTCGGGCCCCCCCCCCCCCCCGAAAAAAATTTCTGGCTACGTGCCTGACGTATGTCATATATGTAATATATTACATACATGGTATTCATATTCATAATACGAAAGCCTGCACGTGGGAACAGCGTTCAGCAGTTACATCTGAATCGTGTGGGCCAGGCCCGTAGACAGGGGGGGGGGGGGTTGCCCCTTTCCCCGAAATTTTAATGAAGTATGTGTTTTCACCAAAAATAAATAATAAAAATGGGTGTTTTCCTCAAAAAGTCAAGGTTTTCAGCAAGTGGTCACCCCCCGAAAAAAATTCCTGGCTACGAGCCTGGTGTGGGCTATTGGATCTCCGTATTTCGGCACGTATTTTTTTTTTTTTTTTTAGAGAAGGACTATTCGCTCAGAGCACTTAAGCGAAGATACCCTGTCGTCAGCATCTATGAGGTTAATTGCTTAAGCAAGGCATCAGGGCCCGCATTCTAAAAAACATTTTTACACTAAAATTCTTCTAACAAAATCCGCTTTCGCAATTGGCGGAAGCGAACGAGCACTGTCAAAAAAATATATAAATATATATATATATATATATATATATATATATATATATATATCTATTGGAGCGCGGTCCTGCTTTCAAAAAAAGCTCTTATGCGGAAAAACCGTTGTTACTATTGCAAAATTACACTCAATGCTGATGCTGGACATGCTGTTATTGTGAGTAAAACAATACATGTGAGGCATGTTTCGATTTAGCATACTATAACTTGATATCTTACAAAACGAAAGACCTCTGAATTAACAGTGCATCATCGAATAAGTACATCTGGCTAAAATATTAAATTTATCATTTCGTAACCATATCTAATTTTTCATAACTAAAGCGGTAAAAAAGTTTGGCCTTCTTAAAAGACAGCGATACTTCACAAATACTTACATCAGACAACATGCCTTCACAATCCGTGAGGCCGTCATGACAATAGTCGTCCTCATTCGTCGTCTTTATTATGCGTCATTGATTTGCTGCAGCCAGTCCAGAATAAAGCCGTTAGATTCACTTCGTCTTCTTGCTAGCGGAACCAGAGCGTCTCCCAGCCCAAAATATTACATGATATACCGCTTCATTCAATGCGCAGACAGTTAGATCGGTTACCATTCTTCTGTCCTCTTCATCACGGCGTTGTCGTCACTTTCACTCAACCACGTGTTGCCTGAGTTCAATATCTCACCACGTGTCGACCACGCACACAATGCCCATTTTCGATCGTGTAACGAAGTTTAAAAATACGCCAGTAACATTATCAATTGAGGGATGACACGCACCACCTGCAAGCTAGCTAGCATCGACAAACCTCAAAGGCATGCGTTGTTACAACGATTAGAGTGTTTATTCTCTTTTTAGATATGCTGACCTTTTAATATTTACGCTGAAGGTATTCTACGTTTGTGTCACAATTTAAACAGAGTGTGTTAATATTAGGTCTCATTTAAGTAAGTACGTCTATTGTGTCATTTGTGGTTTCATATTCACTATTATTCATATTCATGTTCACTGTGTATTATTCACTATCTCGAAACACGTCTTGTTTGAATTATTGGTTGTTCACAGTCTACATTGCCCTTTCCTGAGATGAACATTAATGTTATCAAGTCTTACGTGACGTGATGATATTTTGTTGCCGTATTTTTTGATAAACACCATTCACGTAATGCCACTCGGAGCCCACCCGCGGTAAATGAATGAATGAATAAAATCAGGTGAGCCTGCGGCAGTCAGCATCCGTATTCACACAAACTTCTTAAGCTGGAAACGTTCGAAGGAGAATTTCTAGCCAACCCTGATGCTGGAGATTAGCGAACGCTGATATGAAATGGAAAAAAAAAAAAAAAACTCTCACGAACGAAAAGCTTTGTGAATTTTGCTGCAGATTGCAGAAATGTAGAAAACTGAGCTTTCCGAAAGCATCGTGTGCACGTTTTTCTTCCCTCTTTCTCTGATAAAGCGAGCGCGTTTAAACTTCATTTGCAAGCGTTCCCGCGAGAGCGCTGAAGTTACGCCACTTTCGGGAAACTTTCTGCTCAAGAGATGTTATGCGATATATATTTTGCGTACGCTTATCAAGAAAGGGAGTTACAGAAAAAAACCTAGAACACCTCCAAGAGAAACCACGCGGTTCTCAATTTTTTTGAAAAAGCCCTGCCACATTTCTCATACCAAATTTAATAATTTCGCACGCCCTTCAGGTCCTCTGGGTAAAAAAAAACACACACACACACACACTTTTTTCTCTTCTTTTTTTTCTTTCACGGAGAAAGTTGTAACGGGCCCTCGTCACGGGGAGAACAAATTTCAGATTCCCGGAATACTCGATCTCCTAATTCGACTTGAATGACGGAAAAGCAAAGGGTTGGAAAACTTAAAAAAAAAAAATAATGAGCAAAAAAAAAGGCAAGGTGCAGATGAAATCCATCCCCGCAATGCACCCGTGTCTACGGTGAAGCATCCCTCCCAGCGACGCCGCGGAATGACCGCAAATTCCGCCTATGCAGAAGGCACGAACGACGGCTTGCGGAGCCGTCGCCATTACATCCTCATCAATGGAAACCACGAAACGCGGCGCCCCCACTCAGCAGAGAGCGGCGAGACCTGCGCGACGCCACGTCGCTCGAGGATAAAATGCGTTCGCGAGATGATATATTGCAGGGCCCGAACTGAAGCCCCGCCAACCGCGAAAAAGGGTTCCAACCATATGCACTCGCCCTTACATTTTTTTCTCTGTTTTCTTTTCAGTCCTCACCACTCACATAGCTTAGCATGACTATACTCTCAGTCACGTTGCATTTTTTATTAATTTTTTTTCTCACTTAGCGGCTAACGCCGCTGTAGTGGATATAGCATTTCGCGAACTCCCGCGCACTTTTTTTTTTTTTTTGCCTCCTCTCGTGTTCATCATCTCATCCATTTTTTTCTTTTCATTCCTTCGCTAGCTTTCATTTCGACATCTCGAGCTGACTGTGTAATCCCGGATTTGGATCGTGATGAGTGTTTCATCTTCGCTCAGCGCGGAATGCGTATTTCGCGACAGAGCAGCGAGTTATCCGTTTGCGTATGCTGCAGCACCGCTAAATGACGCATGACTCTCTGAAATGCACGAGATAGAAAAATAAAAATAATAAAAGAGAAAAGAGAGGAGAGGAGTGATAGCGAGGGAAACAGAGTATCTGATTTGACAGAGATGGATATTCCACTTCCGTCTAACATTAGCACGCGATCCGTGATGCCCACCCCCGCGAAAATCTGACTATCTTCTTGGGGAAGGCGTCGCCCTTTGTCTCGTTCCGGGGTGGGAGCTACACTTCCTGCAAAGATGAATCGTGCCAGATGAGACGGATGCGTTCAAAAGAGTTGAATGGTATTAGCGCACGCGCCTTATGGGAAATATGACGCCTGGAAACAAGCACTGCATGTGTTACAGTTTGTCAATTTGTGAATAGTTGATTTTTTAAAGTTAGTAAGTCGGTTTCATTAAGAAACCTCGTTGAACATAGTGAGAGAATACGAAATTTATTACAGTATGCGTACACGAATTTTAGCGAGGTGTTTTCCCCGTAAGTTGAAACAGCATGCTATGAACGCAAGTAAAAGCATATTGCAGTGTTATTCACATTCGACCAGAGGAGCTAAGAATGTCTTTTCAGTTGTGTGCCTAAATACACTTAGGCAGACAGTAGTATACTATGGTATACTATGCTACTATAGTAACTATAGTGTACTGGCAATACTATAGTATTTCCGATATACTGGCATATAAGTACAGGTGAATTGTCCGCCGCGGTGGTATATATAGCGGTTACGGTGCTCGGCTGCTGACCCGAAGGTCGCGGGTTCGATCCCGGCCGCGGCGGTCGCATTTCGATGGAGGCGAAATGGTATAGAGGCCCGTGTACCTAGATTTAGGTGCACGTTAAAGAACACCAGATGGTCGAAATTTCCGGAGCCCTCCACTACAGCGTCTCTCATAATCATATCGTGGTTTGGGGACGTAAAACCCCAGATATTAAAAAAAAAATATTAAGTACAGGTGAATTATGAAGGTGGCTTCCCACGTGCACTGCTTGCTTCTTCCGACTTCCATCCGATATATTTGTCTGTGGAATATCTCAACGTTCTTGTGACCTTATAGTCAGACGCGACAGAGTTAGATACCGTCACATTCAGTATTCCTTCCTTATCGACGACACGGCGTGACTTTCGGCGTCGCTGTTCCATCAAAGCGTAGACGAAGTCAGTAAGGAGGATGCGACCGCTGTATAGTCTTAACAGATGAGACGCGGTGGATGGCAAGCCGTAAGCGTCGTACCAGGCGCTCAAACGATGAGCGAGCGCCAACCCTCCAATGCATTAAAGACATGTTTGAAAAGCATGAAGCAGTACGATTCCACAATCAGCGCTAAGGTCGCATGTAACAATGATGCGTGAAGGTCAGTCGGTTAATACGACGTCGCAAAAAAAAAAAAAAGGTGCTATTGTAGGCCTGTAGGTAATTTCTGAACACGCACCCTCTTCGCATGCATGTACACGTATCCTTTACATATCGCACAGGAAGGGGGTGGTCATATTACTAATGTCGTGGGAAACAACCTATACACCAAGCGGCGCGCTCCCTGAAACCAACAAATTGAGGAAACACACGCGCAGACATTAGCGCAGAGCACTAACTGTCTCGTGACTAATGTGCCTGGAGTGCCGAGATTAGCACGCGTACGAGTGCAACGGAGCAAAAAAAAAAAAAAAAAAACGGAATATAAAATAACGAAAAATTAGTACGACGGGAAAGGAAGGAATAAAGATCGCGAATCATTTGTCCCTGACATCTACACGTATCGCAGCCGAGGCTAAGCATGTGACCCATCGTTATCCCGAGAATATATGAAACAAAAAGTGCTGCGAAGCGAGTATTGGAGAGGATCAATTCAAGGAACTATAGATGCGGAAAACTCGCGTTCGTTGCCGTATGGCGCCTGCAACCCATGAGAAATCGCCGATAAACGTCATGAACTATATATACTGTAATAAAAAAAATAAAATGTTTTTTTTTTTCGGTGAGTCTTGCCTTGCCACGTAGATGACTCCCTTTAAAGAGTCACGTGAACTCCTTTTGGGTCTCACGACTCTCCGAAGAGAGTATGATCTCTAAAGAGAGTGGACGTGTCTCTTTAAAGAGAGTGATACAAGTGGCAAGGCAGCGCTCACAAAAAATAGTCAAGACATTTTTCTTTCTTTTTTTTTTCTTAGAGTATATAATTGAAATCCAGACGGCCGTAACTGTATATACAGTCATTTTACGTCGTTGTTAAATTGACCACGACCGCGTTAAGGCCACGACCTTCATTTACTTTTAGTGAATTAGGTAAAAAATTGAAGGAATAAAGTTTTTCTACTGGTATGTACGCGTCACTTGTTTGCTTCGCGTTCCATTTACAGATTATCTTACGTAAGACATGTGGGCGCCGCCACCTTGGGCTTTTAAACGAATGTTTTCTTATTTTTGTATTTCCCGGCGTGAATTAATAAGGTCAAGAAACGTGGAATGCACCAAACCAACCGTTTTCATGCGTGTACGTCCACCGTAGCACTGTTCGCTTAATTGTTATAGATACAGAGCGGTATTGTCAAAAGCCCAATATAGCGGCCCCGAAACCCACGCGTAAAATAGTCTATATAGGCTCCAAGCCTTACTTTTCATCTTTCTTTTTTTTTCGCGTTGTCTTGCAAAGCGTTCAAGTATAGCGTCACGCTTATGTCAACACCAACGAGATGTAGAATACTATGTAACACCGTTAATATCGCTTACGCTTATATGCCCGATATATCATGGAAAGAAAAGTAACTTGTTTCCTTTGCCAGGCAATTATAGTATTGGGTATAGGGAATGGGGCGGCCTCCACAGTGTGTCCGATAAGTCAGACTTCTATCGGCCTCTTTGTATTGCTCTGACATGGCATCAATAAAGAAGAGAATAAAAAGTATTGGTTGTGTCAACATGACAGAGGCCTTCTTGCACTCGGGATTCACGGAGAATTGAAAGCAAGAAAGAGGGTTTCGGAAAAACAAGAAAGAGGGTTTCAGGCTCAGGTATTTATCGTTCTTTTTTCTTTTTTTTTTAAATTCGTATCTATTGCAACACCCCGCCGCTTTGTTATCGCATAACCTTAAAACGCTCTCAACGAACTTCGAAGTCAGAAACCTTCCATCGCTTATACATTATACACATGTATACTGCGTGATTCAGCACACCCACCTGACATATAATCCCGAAGGGTTTCGTTGTTCTTTCCTGTGCATTCGAGCGTATACTACTGGAGTAGCAATACTTCACGGAATGAGATTAACAGCCTGCGGGTGGTATATATGAAAGCTAGTCGCAAAATATATTTAAAAAAAAACATTCTTTTTTCTTCGCGTTCTCTTGCGGGACTATAGCCTTCGAAACGGCTCACTGCACAGGGATGAAACAGGAGCCTCGGTTAAACATTAAAAACAATACTCTTCTTGCCGCGAGAAAGTATAATAGCAGAAAGAAATTTTATCAGCCTTACGCAAGCGTTTCCCGAGGGAATAAGGATTTCTTTGCGAGTCGCAAACCCGTGGCTCGGAACAGAAACAAGATAGCGTGCTTCTAGGACCTTTTGCATGGGTGCGTGCACGTCACGCGTGAAAGCGCAGTGCGCGAGCAAATCTGTCCCTGTTTTTATCACCCTACTGAATATTCTTCTTTTTTTTTGTCTCTTTGCTGAGCGCGTTTGTTCTTTTCGCGTAACTGTGCGTGACTGCGAGTGTCCTTTCGTACCTTCCTCCTTTATTTGTGCGCAGCACAAAGCGTTCACATTCCAAGGTTGTCATATAAAGGGCAAAGGGGACCAAGTGTTCCTAAAGATATACAAACTTCGCTCACCTCCGTGGACAGCTAACGCTCCACAAGCGCATGCTGGGTTTGGTGACGCAAGAATAGCTAGGATTTAGATTCAGTGGCGCAGCCAGGGAGTTGTCCGGGTGTTCAAGCTCACCCACGCCCATGTAATTTTTACATCTTTGTATATGTAAGGTTCATAAAGGTGAGTCGGACTCCCTCTTTAGCCCCGCCCCCCGGAAAAACCAAATTCTGGCTAAGCCCTTAGTTAGACTGTATAGTGCTTTCACTTCCAAATGCTAAAGCTGTGACATGTAGACGCCGCAGTGGAACGCTCCAGACGCGATATGAAAATCCACAAACTACTCGACACACTGTATGGAATACCAGCATAGTAGTGCGCCCAACATGAGCCGTGGATAGGCGTGCATCTCTCAGAGGCTTTGTGTAATGGGTGGAAGCGTTAACTGATCAGCGGTCAATATAAGCAAGCGTTGTTTAAAATATTCTTGGAAAAACAAGCCGGGATGAGTTTGATAGAACAGGAGTTGTTGCAGCCGTAGATAACAGTACATTATAAATAGAAGCTCGAATGAAGAAAGAGAAAGAAGAGATAGCCACATTAACCAGGATAATTGTTACAGTTAGATGCACTGATAGACTGAGCAACATAATCGTTACGAAGAGGCCACAGGTGACTAGTGGTCGCCACATCGTTTCAGAGGGCTTGCCAATAAATCGCCATTAAGCCCCAATATATATGCTGCAATACCAGACACGCAAGCTTTCTTTTTTTTTTCCCCGCAGTCAGGCGTTATCGGGATGCGGACAAACCACTAATGCTCCTTGGGTTGTCATCACCTGAAGCTTGTATCGACATAATTTGTAGAGTGCAGTGTTGTTCCGGACATGCTTTTGAAGATTTATCCTTTTGCGAAAATAATTGACGCCTTCATCAAGGTCGCCAGAAGAGGCGACGGACATACCTTCTGACTATCAGAGGAAAAGAACCAGCCGGAGAACCTAACGTTATTCTGTTTTCACAATCTCTACGTCTTCATTCCGTCACCAATCCACGATAAAAAGCACATGCATGTGCCGAAACTTCTTAGCTCGCGGGCTTCTAGTATCCGCCCGATAGCCTTCAAATGTGAACACTCGGAGAACCGACAAGTCGACATTGTTTCTATAGGGTGTCGTGGGCCCGTTATTATCAGCAACGCTGATGTTGTTCCCCAACCCCACCCCCCGCTGGACGGCACCTTCGAGACAACAGTTTCTCGATTTCTCTCTGCTTTTCGAGAAAACATTGATTCCCGAAAAAGGGCCGTCCTAACCGGCCACTTGTCACCGACAGCGATCGCCGTATCGCCACTCCATATATCGATCCGGGCCGTCTTCCACTACGGAACAAACGAAACGCGCACACTTCAAAGGCCCGAAGAGTAATGCCACGCCTGCACTTTCAGTTTACACTGCAAACCACACTGGCGTCTTGTGTGTATGCCCTGTATAAAAACGGCGAACCCCCGAAGAAAGCGCACGGATATCGAAAACTCGAAAAAGATATGCGAAATGAAAAAAGTCGCACAACAGCAGCGCGAGGTTTTCCTGAAAAAGAGTGAGATTCGGACGAAAAAAGAAAGAAGATGAAAGGACTAAGGAAAGAATTTTATTCTGTTTTCTTTTGGCAGAGAGGAATTTCAAACGCGAAAGAAACAGGCGCGAAACACAGCCGACGGGACAGAGCGGCCGACGAGCGCAAAAAAGTAAAAGGAATGGTGATGGCGGCAGGGTAGGAGAGAGAGGTTAGGAGAGAGGGGGACCACTGCGGGGCGCGGCAGCCAATCGAGAGCGCTGATTCAGCCACCGAAGAGAGTGAGGAGGCAAGAACGCGGCGCGCAGGGACGAAGAAGGACGCCAAAATGGCGGCCGCACGACGCGCCCGCTCCGCCCTGTACCCTCTTCCGCGCGGTCGCTCCGTAGGGGCCGCCGTGCGCTGCCGTGTGGTTCTGAATGGCGGTGAGCGCGCGAAACGCTCTTCCCCCGCGCCGCGGGCTTCGAAGACGAAACGGCGTCGACTGTTTTACGGCACTTTCATAGCTCCGGGCGGGAGAGATGGCGAGTTTACGAGCTGCGGATGAAAAGCGACACCGCGCCCGTAAATCTGAGATCGGGAGAGTTTAGCGCCTCGAAAGTGACTCGCTTACGAGTCCATAAAAAGGGCAGGCGCTTTTCTAAACTCGTTCAGGAGGGGGACAGGCATTTCTCGGTGTTAGTGCGTGTATGTGCGTGTCACGAAGCGCAGTGGGGTGTCCGAGACTACGGCACCGCGGAAGCCGGGCATCGCAGACACACACACGCTCGCACGCGCGCTGGCTCGTGCGGCACTTTGTACGTATCTATCTGGGAGGACGCGCAGGAGAAAGTGATGACGAGGGCGAAAAGCCTTCGGAGCGGGACCGAGGAAAAGAATGACGTTTGCGGTTTTTGTGGGAGGCGTCCCGGCCTCAAGGACAAAAGGCAAATAATGCCCGGAAAAAGGATGCTCCTCAAACACTGAAAGAGGATGGCGCGCGCGCGCGGCAGCAAGCATTGCCAAGTAAAATGGGGACAAAGAAAAGGACCACGCGCGTGAGTGTGTTAGCAGCCGAGGGGTGAAGGGATGTGGACAAGGGCTCGGCGAGAGAAACCGGAAAGAAGGAATGAGTTCGGTAAACATCGTTTGTAAACAAGGTCGTATACGCTGCATTTTGTTTCTGTCAGCGCCTTTTCTGTTTGCGAGGTGCGATTGTGGTTTCAAGTCTTTTTTTTTCTTGCTTCTTTTTTTCTAACGTAGTGGTCGCTGCAAGGAAGTAGCGGATGCGTTTGGGCTGGCAGCACCGTAGAGGCACTTTATCTTTCTTCATTTCAGTATCAAAGTATGAGAAAGCTATTCCCTTGTATAAGTACACAAACGAATCGTGTGCAATGGCGTTTAAGAAGACTTACGTTATTAGATCCTTTTAGTTAGCCGTTTAGTAAGATTGGATGTAGACGCTCATCTCGGCGAAGAGCCAAGTGTGCGAACGTCGAGGGCAGTACGCATGCGCAGATGGCGCGCTCGTGAGTGCTCCGAGGCCCTGCGCGTGCTGGCTCACGGTATAGCCTTTCCGATCGTTTATCCTGAAGGCACACAATCAGAAGGACGCCTCTACAATGACGTCCATAATGCAGTAAGAGTTTCAAGCGATTACAAAATAACAAAGGACGTAAGGGTGCCAACGTGCGCCAAAGATTTAAAAAAAAAAACTGCAGAGGAGAGGAAACTAAGTGGATTTCATAAAAAATTTTCGAGTCAAGCCGGAAGAGATTGTAGCACTGAAACACTAATAACAAATAAAATAAAATTTACAATGACATAAAGTCAGACAGCATATGGAGATATACAGCGCGAGGCACCATCCAACTTCCCGCGAACAAATGAGTCATCCCGGCAGTTCATCCATCACATTTTTGACCAAGACCATAAAACTGTCAAAGCGACGCTTCTTTCCGCGAGCGGCATGCAAGGCGACGAAGTTAATGCAACCGCGTGGTGTTCCGAGAATCGTTTGCTGTTGGCGGGTATACATGCATAATAAACAAGCACGACACTTACGCAGTACATATAAGCCGAGAGTGCCGCCTGGGAATGACGTTTCACGAGACTGAGGAAAAAAACGACAAAAATAGTCACCGCAATATGCCATATGCTGCTACTTTGCTGTTTATTGCGGTAACGTTGCGGAGCGACTTGACGATTTATGTATGAGCTGCGCAGTATTTAAGCGCTTTATCTGTATAGAAATGCATAAATAAACGCTCGAAACACACACACACCAGGATGTGAATCTTCACTTCGCAATAGTTTGACGATGATTTGCGTTTCAATGCCCACAGGTTAAGCGTATAACAAAAGCGCTTTGTTTGAAGATTGTCTTCGCACTGAACCTATCATGGCAATTGACCATAGATGGCAAAATTACTCCTAAAGAGTAATTACAGTGGATTACTACTTACTTTTCTAAAATACATTAAATGCAATTAAATTACATTACAAATTACAGCTAGACGAAAGTAATGACATTACTTTAACAAAGGTTCATCGCTCATGCGCCAACTCACGTAAACTTTATATACAGCACATATACCAGGGGTCTCAAACTCACCTCAGCCAGCGGGCCTCATAGTCACGGAATTCAATCCCGCAAGGGCAAGATTAAATTCCGTGGGGGTACGAACTGTCAGGAAACGTTTGCAAGAAAACTTTTCCCATATCTCATATACGGGCCATTTCTGTAGGAGACTTCGTGCCAGGATTCCAACAACATGTCGATACCGATCTCCAAAATGACTAAAATGTGGACGCCGATTCTGAAATATAGTTTTTGTTTCACGGTTATGTTTCAACAAATGATGACCACATCGGGTGCCTCTCGAAAACAATGCTTTAGACGAGTCATGCCTGTGTAGCTCACGAACATACTTATTAAGAAAAAAGAATGTGCTGCGAAGACAGTCGTGCGGGCCGCGTGTTTGCAGACATATACATTGATATCTCAGAAATGTTTGTTAAGATCAACGTGTCCTTGTTATTTTTCCTCCCTTTTTTGGTCAATTAATATGCCATCTTGGAGGCGGACATGCTATACATTGTCAAAAGTGATTGGCAAAGTGATGAGTAACATTCCTGAAATTACTCGTTTTGGAGTAATTCATTACATTACTTATTACAACAAAACCTAATTTAATTACTGTAATGACGTTACTGCCAAGTCTGCAATCGACGTACAATAAGAAATACAAGTTACCGTTTACGATAAGGTCAAGCATCGACTGCAAGCTTAAATACGAAACAGCAAAAAGGAAGTGCAAATATTTATTGTATATGATATTTGCATAAGAACTGCGAACGAGCCATCTATTTAAATAGCAGAAAAATATCAATCTAACGAGAATAAGCATTAAAGCGGCTGTGTGGGTTTACAGATCATCACGGGTGTCGCTTATATCCTGTACAGCTGATATTAATAGGAAGATATTCGCACTTGGAGAGATCCATGTTATGTATGTGTAGAAAAGCCAGCCTTAATGATGATGATCAAGCATGCATTCATGGAAATTATTGCAAGCATAATAGGCCTTGTCCTGTAGACATAAAAATGACTAGAGGTGATGGTGGTCATTCCACGGTAAGAGAACATGGCGCCTAATCTGATCGTAGCCTGCAATACCAAGTTATACAACAATACCAAGAGATTCTAAGTTTTATATAACGACAGAAACAAACGCAGGTGTTTGTTAGAAAGCGATTTATAGACTGAAAATTTCGTACCAGATCGAATCTGACAAGTCAAAACTCGCGAAAGGATGGTAGAAGGGTAGATAGGCGGCCTATAGTTGGTATATTTTCATTACAACAATTTTGCGCTGCCAAGTTTTCCTAATGAATTGTGAAAGAATAACTCGCCGTGACGAGCGAGACTCAATGTCAACCACGCAAAGCAATTTTAGAAAAGCAAATAAATTTCACGTAAAATTTCCTGCAGCCCTGAACTTTTATATCGTACACAATACGGCAAAGACTTTTCGTCTCAGTAGAATTAATATGCAGGAATGCATCGAGGTTTCCTGCATGCCATGTGTAAAAGTAAATAGGTGCTTCAAGGAGGTGGATGGGAATTGACAAAGTGCCCGAGGAACGAAAACCCTTGGAGCCGCTGGAAAACTTAAGTATTCTGATCGTGCAGTATATACATAGAAACAGAGATTCCCTCGCTTTCCCCGAAAGACCATAAGTCAAAACTAATGCCGCTTCCAATTTCAATCTATTATACTCCTTCTTTACTCCTCCTTCCCGAACATTTCTAGCATCTTATTACGCCCTTTTTTTTTTTCTTTCTTTTTTCTTTCGCATACTCCCATTCGCCATCCATTTCCGAGGTCTCTCCACACAGCCAACGCTCACCGCCTGCTTCCGCG
Organism: Rhipicephalus sanguineus; assembly: GCF_013339695.2. Classification (NCBI taxonomy): domain Eukaryota; kingdom Metazoa; phylum Arthropoda; class Arachnida; order Ixodida; family Ixodidae; genus Rhipicephalus; species Rhipicephalus sanguineus. Next base: position 208,042,799 of record NC_051180.1, read on the forward strand.
TGAGTTGCTTGACAAAGGTTGCGGCGCTCGGGTTTTTATACGCTTGCTTACTTGCGCCTCAGATGCGATATAGTGTACATACACTAATACACTTCTCCACGTTCAATACCAACGTGTGTATATACACTACGTGGCGTCGCTTTTCGTTCACTCCTACGTCTTCGATATCTGCGCTTCTATTTATTCAGGACGCACCGCCCCGTGCGACTTGTATGAAGCGAAGAGCTTTCAGCGCTCGCATGTGGCTATTAATAAGCTTCTCCCCCACGCGGCGCCTCTTCTACGCGCTCCTCTTTCTCGGAGAACATTCATTATTGTCTTTTTACCTCGGTTGCTTAACCCTCGCTTACCGTAAAGCGTGCAGCATAACCCCTCCTCCTCTCCCATAGCCTCCTCCCTTAGAAGACCTGTTCTCTCTCTCGCTTTCCAACAAACGCACACGCACGCACGCACAAAGGCTTCCGCTGTTTCTGCTTCCAAGGCGCATCTCTCACTGACAATCTCCCTGTCCCGTTTATCTCTTTATATATCGCTTATTATGTCTTCTTCGCGCCGCAGCCGCGAGTCTCTCTGTGGCTTTGTCTTTGGATTTTGTCGGCTTTTTTGTCTTCATTCGCAATTTTGTCGTCTTCTTCAATCACCGCTGGCGTGGTCCTGATCTTTTTCTTTTCTTTGTTAATTTTCCTCTTCTTTTCTTTTCTGACAAGATGACACCGAAGCGCTGTCATGGCAAGAACAAAAGCCAAATACGGCGACTCGAAAATTGTTTTTCGTCGGGGCCCCTTCTTCATTCGTTCTTTATTCTTTTTTTTAACGACGTTTATTAATGTATTTGCGCAGCCCCCCACAGACGGTTTTTGTTAATTCGCTTTGTTCAGCGGTGACGTTAAACGCGAAGCGTTTCTCTGCGCACCATATCGTCTTCGGGCATGGAAGAATTATCTTTCTCTCTCTTTCATTCCTTTCTTTTTGAATTCACCAAGTCGCAGCGCGATTTCAAACGTGATAAATACCGTTGGTTGCTGGGTTAAAGCGCGCCGCAGTGCGACGGCGATCGACGGCGACGAAATAAAGGTGGTGCGGCACAAAAGAAAGATAAGATAACAAAGAAGCCGACTAGCAAATCAGATCGTATAGCTTAGCCTTTGGCCAGCGGTTCACCGAAGCGGCGCAAACGTATCCGGGACTTCCAAGAGAGCTAGATGAAAGAACAAAGAAAGAAAGAAAAGAAAAGAGAATATACACTTAGCGAGGCAGGAGAAAGGTACATATATCTCTCCCGAGCAAGGTGGCTGGCTCGCGCCCGCTTCTTGCGTTATATAGTTCACGTTCTCGCGAGCGCTCTCAAAATTGGCCGTCGTCTTTTTTTGCAAAATGAGTGGAAGCGCGCGGCGCTCGCGGAACATGCATAATAGCGCGGAAGAGAAAAATTGGCAACTCTTGACGGCCTCGGAATTGCGTGCCGCTCTGCTTGTGACTGCGGAGACTAGAAAATACAAGAGACGACGACACGTGCCCAGGGCCTATGTATATCTGCCGCATGCCTGTGTGTCTGTCCGTGTATGCAGGCGAGGCTGGCAGGCAGGTAGGTATACGCGGGTCCTCTCCTGCTCTATACAGGCAACGAGTTCTCGGCACGACTGGAAATTCTAAACGCGCGGTAGCTTATTAATGGCACTCCGGCGGAAGGTATAAGGTTGACCAGAAAAAGATAGCGTTTGGTTTTTTTTTTCTTTTTTGTTCTGGTACACTTTAATTTTGCTGCCGTCTTGCTTTACATATTTATGTTAAAGAGCCCCAACATTCCCTCGAACGAACGAGAAACTAATTAAATCCCGAATTCGTCATGTTGGGAGCGTGTACGCCTAGTTTATTTTTGAGCGAAAGCAGCGAAAATTGGCAATTTCTCCGCTGTAGATGGAAAAAAATCTCCGCCGCAGCGTGCCCATTCTATAATGCAGATTTATTAGAAGTTCAAGCAGCACGTGGGCGAGGAAACTGTTTCAACGGAAAGATATACTGCCTCCTGCAGCCTAGTTTTCAATATTCCCTGAAGTCAGAACAGAGAGAGTTTGTTGAAGATAACAAACAATGCCTTCTCATCGATGGACGTTGTTTTCTTGAACACGCTTGTACGGCTTATGTTGATAAATAACTTTTATACGTTATATATCTTACTTTCAAGATACAGTGGCTGTTCATGGTGTTTCTATAAACAAACTGGATCCGTTCTGTATAACAACTGTGAGTGGAGTTGCAGGTCTGCCTCTATGGCTCAGTAAAAAAAAAAATCATGCAAAAAGCTATGCGATAAAGGGATCTTTCCGAATATGAACTCAGATAATGAGACAGCAGGTTTTTAGAGACAAGACACTGCCATCACCTTAAGAGCAACTTAATTTCTGCGCTGCACAGAACATCGTCGTCCTCGTGTCCATATTCATACGAATGTGCAGTATTGCACGTTGTGAACCCAAGCCGCACAACCTCCCTAACTTCAGCAATGCGTGGTGAAAAGCTCAGTGCAAGTTTAGCGCGCCTTGTTTCCATTGCCGCAATGGCGTGGCTTGCGCAGTGGTGGGTATATTTTTATTTTCTTGGCCATATGATGAGGGTTAATTAACTGCACTTGTAACTTGGAGACGACGGTATATTTAAGAGCAGCGCAAAGGAGGCACAGCAAGCCATACAACAAAGTCTTCTCAAGTGTCCAGCTGCTCTCGCAGTTGAAGAAAATGATTTCTTATATACAGGCACACTTAAGATTGTATAGCATCATCGCGGAGGAAGTTTGAAAATGCACGTTCTGAGCACGACAGATCGAAAAGTAAAGAAAAATTAGAGTGCTATTCGATCAGGCATTTGTACCAGTGAAGTTTAAGTTTCTCAAGGGTTATATGCCACATATATTGAAAAAAAAAAATAGCAAAGAAAAGAAATAAGCGATAGGCTTGCAGTTTTGTGTTTTCTTTCAGGTTTTTTCTTGCATATGTTATAGAACCTGCTTGCTAAACAGTAAGTTGCATATATTTATGTTTACATTGTTTCTATTGAGACGCAAAAATTCCACGCCTTCAAAGTTTGCTAAACTCATGAAGATTACGGGCCGTCATAATTACGAGAAGCTCTTACGCTAGCGAATTGTTCGTAACAGGAAATTCTAGCCAATCCTGTTATTGAACATACTTTTAGCTAACGTCCCTGGCCAATGGCAAAAAGGAACACAAGCAAGAAATTGTGTGAGCTATTCCCATTTGGCTCCTTAGAACCATATAAAACATTTTCTGCAATCCGAACTGTCGTCTGCAAAAATTAATTATCATAAACATTGCCAAAAACATAACTTATTTGTTTATTTTTTTTTGCACTTTTTACGCAGGCTAATGTTTTCATTGGTGCGAGTGGCCACAATTTATTATTGGTCAGTCCTAAAGGACCTTGAAGCCAACCAAAGATGTTTCAGGTAACGAATGAAAATTCCTCTCATATGATTAACTTTGCAGTAGTGCATTAGTTTTACTCGGGATCCAATTTTCTTAATGATAACCAGGCAAACAATAGATTATTCCGCTGATACAAAACACGTTAATTAATTCAATGTTAACAGGGGTTAGGGAAAGGACAGGGAGAGAAACTCTAGCAGTTCGATAGACTCTGCACTTCTGTTCGGTTTCATTTAGCAACCTGCGTTTACAAACATTACAAATGCATAGCCACAATGTTAATGACATGCAAAGAGGTCTGATTTGTTACTGATGATATCTTTCGATCATTGCAAAAATAATAATAATAATAATTTTCGCTCGCTCAGTAATGAAATAGGTGGTGTCCAAAGCTCGACGTTGATAACGAATATAGTTCCGGCTCTCTCTATCGCTTCCGCCGCATGCAACGTGCGGAAGAATGGCCTCAGGATCCGTGTAATTTTTTTAATTTTTTTGCAGAGGGCGCTGTCGCTCAAGGGCGGGTTTATACAACCAGACCTGCTGCTGAAAAAAGAGACTCGATAGTCAGTAAGAGCAGTTACGAACCTTCGCGAGTTCGGCCCTAGGATGTTCACTTCAGCAAAATATTACTGTTTGAAAAAAAAAAAAAAGAAAGAAGGGAGTCGGGAACAGATGGAAGCTTGCGATGAAAAAATGGTAAACAGTTTGTGTGCTGGAGCCGACGTTTCGACAAGCGGACTCGTCTTCTTCAAGGCTGCAACTGAAGAGGACAAGCCCGCTGGTCGAAACGTCCGCTCCAGCACAAGAGCCCTGTTTACCAATTTTTCATGACTGAGTGAAGGGATTTTTGTTCGAAGGAAGGCACAGCGACAGAATGAAGACATTTACTCGCACTTTCTGCTTGTTTTTGAGAGGTTCACGCGCATATATATGTACATTTTTAAAAAGGTTGCCATCAGCATATATGCGCGTGCAAGACGTCAAGATCGCCAGTGACAAGTTCCTTCCCCATCTTAGGCAACACCTCTTCCCGTTACGTTGTGCGGACGTTAATTGGTCGATTTCAAGCCGGTCGAGCGGAGAAGCCCAACCATTAGCGTGATTTGCAAAACAAGAGGCGCATGAGTTACACCAAGGAGTTACACCTTGCTTCGATCCTGTTTTTGAAGGCAATGTCTTTTTCGAATAAGTATGAAAACACTTATCTAAAATAATGCTTATGTCTGGTTTCTAGACACAATGTTTATACATTAAGTAGGAGTGACAATTGGGTTAGTGTGGTTAAAGTATTTTCGCCTTTTTCTGTCTCGCCGTGTTCCTAATAATGTTTATACACTATAGGGGACGGAAATATAGCTCTTTGATGATGCAAAAAAAAATAATAAAGCAGGATGAAGTAGACGATCGCCTTTGGTAAAGCTTATGGACGTCAGTGAACTCACGGTCTGTTGTTTCAGGGTCAGTATACCTGCCGAGAAAAAGATGAGGACTTCCCTAATTTAACTCCGAGTTGCTCCGGTGCGCAGGCTTATAAAGACTGCAGTTTAAATAAACAAGCGAGGGAGAGGTGGTCGCGAAAACTGCGGCGAATGCGCGCGCGCTCATCTCGAACGCTCGCCGCGCAACTCGTCGCAAAAAGCACATATACGTGGCGTGTGTATACACGCGGCGCGAATCGTTACGAAAGGGGGCGCGCGGCGACTTCTGCAACAACGAGGGCTGCCGAGTGAAACATAATTTAGACCAATTCCGACCCAGCAACAGCAGAGAAGACGAAAGTAGGAGGAGATGTAAGGAGATGGGTCTCGTGAAATAGCGGAGAACGAAAGGTGGCGAGGAGGTTGTGTGCGGTGTGGAGAAGAGGGCTTCGGCGAAGAACGGACGAGAGAATGCTGCGAAGAAAGAGAAAGGCCCTTGGCGCTTTTTCCGGCGGCCGGAACCGCACCACCGAGAAACATTCGTTTCGCAAAAGTGCCCGTTAATTGCTAAGAGATGAGAGTCCCTTCCTTGCGTCACACCGCGCCCGAGGGGTTGCTTGCATATACGTGTATACACAGAAAGAGACAGCGGGAGCTTGCTCCCGCGCGTTGGGCTGCAGGGGTGCTGTAGCGACGAGTCGGAAGGAAGGAAGGAAAAGAGAGAGAAAGAGTTCGCTTCAGCGAACGTTAGCCCGAGTACAGAATGCACCGAAAGAAGCCCCGGAGGCCCGGTCGACTTTGGTTTAGCTTTGGCTTGTCGTGACTTGGCTTGGGCCAGTAGTTCCTGACTCGCGACTCAGCGTGGCTCCCGCTGCTTCGCGCGGGCTGCTGCAGGACAAATGCAAATTGAACTGCCACTCGAAGGGACGGGGAGCGAAAGAGCAAGACGCGACACCACACCGGTTCTGTCCCGCAGCGCGAGACGCGCGTAAGAACAGTGAACTAACTCGGTGGAGACTTTGAGAGGAACGGAGCGCCGAAAAAGAAAGACTTGAAAGAAGGAAGTATATATAGAAGACGCCCAGAGAGTTAGGGGAGTTGGAAGCGAGCGTGAAGAGTGGCACTATACTACTAAGAAAGAAGAAGAGGGGGGGGGGGGCGACGCGACAACGCGCGCAGGCAGTCCAGTGGAAGAGCGCGGGTCCAAAGAAGTCGTTTATAAATCTGACAAATCCAGCAGCAGAGGACCCGAGCTCCGGGCAGGGCCAGCTAGCTCGCGCGCTGCACGCACACAAGTGCAGCGAGTGCCGTAGTTTATCTTACTTTCCGGATTTTCCTTCTTTCTCTCTCTCTCTCTCTTACTCGAGCACACACGCACACGCGTGCGCGACTGTTTCTGAATTCCGCCTCCTTCGTGCGCTCTTCCTTTTTGTTCTTCAACCACCACCTCGCCTGTCTCACCGTAAAGGCTTCCTCTTCTCGCTGAGGGTGGTTGGTACTGCGCAGTCGTTCGCGCGAGCACAGCGTGTCCGCAAGCGAGTCAGCTATCTACAGCTATACTCGCGAAACTCAGAAGCAAGAAGCGACGCCGAGTCAAGCAACGGAAAGAAAGAGAGAGAGAGAGAATACAGAAAACGAAGTAACGGCAAAAGGAGGCCAAGCGCAAGCAGTCGCCTCCATTGGTGTTGTAAATTACGAGCCGACTGCTGCCCCCCCCCCCCCCCCTACCATGCACCCACCCAACGTACAGTGTTGCTTGCTCGCGCGCGCTGTTGAAAAAGACTCCGCGCCGGAATTCGCCATTCGTCAGCGACTTTTGTACTTCTGCACGGCGCACTTCCCTACATGTATGGAGAGACGTTATGCGCCCCTCCCCCTTTCTCACTCCCTCGTGAGGCTTCTTTCTCTTCCATATATATCTCTATATCTTTCTTCATACCGTTGGTGCAGCTCGCCTCCACTGTACTGTTTCTTGTTCCGTTTCATTCATACATTCAAAATGTCTTCTCTCGCTCTCTCTCTCCCATTTGGGAGCGTTGTCTTTCGCCACACGGCGTGTATGCTATGCTGCAGCCGAATGAAACGCAGGCCCGTCGCCACCGTTTGCGTAGAACAGCAATACATAAATAGTAAGCGCTGGTTATGTTTCCAGAGACTTAATGAGGCCGCTCGAAAACTCGTCCCTTTCCACATACACCCTTTTCCCCCTCCTCCTCCTCTTTCGCAGTGCTCTGCTGTTCTTCAAGCCGCAGATTGAAATACTCCATTATGAAAGAAGCGCCCTTCCTTTTTGTCCAGCTTCTATATAAGCTCGCAGCAGCGCCGTCTCTATATATATAACGCGGTCTGGCTAACAGGACGCGACTAGAATTTACAGCCTCGGTGCTCACTAAAGAGCGATGCCAAAGGAAAGATTTACGGTCACCGCAATTTATGAGCCTGCAGCGGACCTTCTGAATCCGCGCCTTCCGTGGCGAGACGAAGTCGGTTGCCGAGAACTGAAAGCGAGGTCAAGAATAAGAAAAAATATATAAAAGACAGGAAAGTGGCAGTGCAGTCGGGATACGTTAATCTCTTCCTTTGAATGAGGCCCCGCAGCCGAATCGCTGAGGTCACTTCCCTAAAAGCTTTCCTATTCAGCCTAGCGGCAGAGAGAAAGCACGGGCCAATGAGCGCGCATTAAAAGCTAGCGCTGCTCCTCTTGCTTTGCCTGTGACGTTTGATACATGACGTCGATACCCTTGAGTTGCCCGCTGGGTGGTAGAGACCCTGTAAGAAGGACGTGTCTCCGAATATTGCAGAAGAAATGATCAACAGTATATGTTGCTTAGTGTTACTTACAAATAAGTGCGTCTCTGTATGATTCGCGGTTCAGAATGCCATTGATGCCTCGATACACAGCCTTACAGATTCACCGTTCAATCGGCACATTGCACAAAAGGACTCTCGATAGCAAGGCTGTGTCGGCCTGCGTATCCATTTCATGGCATGCAACACCATGCGCCATGAGGCATCGGTACTTCAGATGAGTCATGGCAATTTGCGACATCATTTCCTTAATGAGTTGTTTTCTGTTACGTAACGGTGCTCGCACATTTGAGTGCCGTGAATTTTCCGTCGCCAGTTGACACACAATTCCAGAAGAAGCGCGAAGGACTATACACGTTCGTATGCGTATATATACACAGGGACCGAAGTCTTAAAGAGCAGCTATTTGTTGCGACAAACCAAGCTAGTCATTCAACCGTCATCAAAGATCCTTGTAGAAAGCGCGTCTGATCAGTATAGGTATTCGCAAGCTCACCAAATCAAAGCCCCTGTCTATAAGGGGAAGCACAATGTGCAAGTAGGCAAAGACGATCGTGAGAATGCTTCGGATTCACTCGCTTTGCAAATATGTATATTGCTGCGAACGTGCTGCCGCCGCGACAATAGTCTGCATGCCTATACCCACTCACGAACTTTCTTTTCGAGTTGAAAATATACCTGAAAAGAAGTTTCCAGGTTATTCACTATATAGGCGAACACTGCCTCCACACTAAGGAGACCCTGTCTTGGTTCAAGCCAAATGTGTAGTGTACACCAAGAAGCCTTACAGAGGCTAAATAACGGTTATCTATTTGGGTGACTTGAAATGGCAAATCCATGGCAAAAAAAACGAAGGAAGGGGAATGGATCAATGACTTGTCCATTATTGGTCCTGTAGGCCTTTTGGTATATACTATAGGTGAAACATTAAACAAAAGGAGTGCTCTATGGAGATGGCGGGAGTCAATAGAGAATATACCACGCGCACGCGGCTTCACAGATACATTGATGTAATTAGACCACATGCACAGGCTTTCTCTCCTCTTCAACCTGGCCACTACGTTCCTCTTCACCTGTTCCCATTCCTTATAGCCGCATAACACCCTGAAATAATGACACACACGAAGTTCAGGATCTCATATCTCTCTTTCTGGAAGTAAGGTCCTTCTTATTTTATTTCCTTGATGATACACCTGCCATTTATGGAGCTCTTTTTCCCCGTGAAATGCAAGATATTCTCGAAGTACACTCTAAAAACTGGTAAGCGTATCGCAAGAGTAAGAAAGCCGAGTTACTCTTCAGAGCGTTCTCTTACTCTCGCAAAGCATCGCATAGAGTGAAATGCACGTTCACTCTGTACGAAAGGAGAGAGTGAAATGTGCTTATACTCTACCTCCATCTGAGAGAGTGGAAGGCCCGTATACTCTTCTGGCATGACAGAGTAGAACGCAGTTATACTCCTGCTCCTCATATATATATGTCGATGTGCCGGCATACCGCGAGCAATGACCACTCATTATTAAGCACACGCATATACAGTACAGAGCACACTGCATTCGTCGCGGGGATGGAGACAATTAATAAAAAAAGCAGCGTTTCCAGCGCCTCCCAGTGCTTTTCAGTGTACTGGAATGCACTGGAATCCAGCGCCTCCCAGTGATTTTCAGTGTACAGGAAGGCACTGGAATAAAGCCTATATCCGCGTTTTTAGCCTTGGATTTGTGCAGTTAAATAAGCGAATATAACCTCATCGAGTCGGTCGACGATCGAAACTACATTAGAAAGGTTTTAAGTTCTTCGTATTTCAGTATCGACGTTTTTCGCTCGAACGTCGCGCGCGGAGTACACTGCCCTAAGCTAAATGGTCCGTACGGCTAGAGTGCGCTATTACGGCTGTAGTCGCGGAACGTGAATAATAATGACCGAAAATATCTCCAAGGGCGTGACGAAAACTGAAGTGTTCAATGTGCAGTTCAGAAGTACAGCGTTATCTACACAGAATGACTAACCGCTTAGCTGGTCAATGCGAATGCCGCACATATCCTCGGTTACGCTAATCTTGTTTGCTGAGAAACGGGCCGGTTTGACGTTCTGTACCGGGAAGCACAAAACAAACAAATGAACTAACTTGTGTTTGGTTGTCGCACGTACGGAGATACTCAAACCGGCGTTTCTAAACAAGAAAACGAAGCCAGATCCCGATATGGTCAGTGCAATCAAGTGACAACATGAAAGAAAAGAACGAGTTCGTCGTCTCCGAGTGTGGCGTTGTGGTAGCGCGTCGGACTCACAATCTGAGGGTCGCTGGTTCGAACTTCACTTGCGCGTGTTTTGTTTTTTCTCACGTCTTCTTTTTTTTTTGTCGCAGTGCTCGTTATTATGTCATCATTACGATCTGCGCTTGAATAAATTCTCAAATGCAATTTTAAGGCCCTATTTGGCCCGAGTTCTGCTATTTCTTTCTTGAAGTGTACTACTACTCCTTTCGGAGGGGTCCCGCTACTCTGCTTCGGCAAGAGTTACGTTACTCTGTTGAGGTGGAGTACTATAATCCTTTCGGGGGGCATTACTATACCCTGCCTCAAGAAGAGGTGATTTACTCTGGAAAAGAGAGTTAAATATGGGACAAGAATATACTCTCCCAAAGAGAGTGCCCAGCACTCTCTTAGTTCTTAGAGTGTACTCGAGGAAACAGAACGACGTAGATGTCTGCTCGAGAACGCAAGGAACACTGCAACTCTGCCACGATCGCATTGTTTCCCGTGACGGTTACCTCGTGGTGGAGTATTCACTTATCCTTAAACAGAGCCCCTCATTTTCAGTCATTCTTTCTATTGGCTGCCCAGCTCAAGAATTCGTGCCCTTACGGAAACTGTAATTAAGTTTCCGTTGTCGACCCCACTCAACCATGACTGATTCAACTCAAGTGCAATAGCATTTCGCCCTCATTAAGATTTGATTTCAGCGTACAATAATAGTAATTACTGTTGTATCATATGCAAACATGAATAAATATGGAAATGAGAAAGAGGAAATCGGGAGGGAGGATCCTGACAACTGCCAACCAGAGGAGAACAACGCCTGCATACCCTTTCACGAGGGTTGAATAGAAGTAGGAGATTCAAGGTGAAACGTAGCGTACAAGCACCTCACGTGAAACCATGCGCGGAGAGCGCGTGATTTGAGTGGGCGATCTAAATATGCACACGGGCTGGTAAATCCGCACAACGAGTGCCCGATCATCATGTAGAGCTCGCGTATAGCACACACGCACTGTACTCAGAGGGGGTGAAGCAGAGGCGGTCTCGGCGCGGGCGTTGGTGCAGCTGGGGCCGCCGCTGCAGTGGCTTGGCCGCGCTCCGTCGGCGGCCATCCATTAACCCATTAACAATTCCGGCCGGGGGTTTCTCCGACGGGCGGTGGCGGCTATCGGAACGCTTCTCGCACGGGACAGCGCCATCCATTGCGGCCTGTCTGGGCCGGATTTACAAGTGCCTAGGCCTGGATTAGAGGCGCGCCCGGGGCCGTCCCCTCGGACCCCTGTATTCTTCATAGGCCGCCTTGTAATCAATTGCGCGCCCAAATCCGTCGGGATAGGCGCCTCGTGGGAGATCTAGGAGAAGGGGCCGCAGGAGTGTGCGTGCGCGCCCAACAGCTCGAAGAAGAAGAGCGAGAAACGAAAAAGCAAGAAAGATACTAGGGTCTGCCGGGAGGAATCCAATTCTTATACTTCTTCTGCCTATAGCGTCCGCTATGCTGCTGCTGCTGCTGCTGTTGCAAGCCACGGCCTCTTCTAGCGTGTCGCCATCTTTTCCTTTCGCTTCCAGCGGCCCTGCGTATACTGCGACCGCTACTATTTCTTCTTCAACAGCGGGCGCGAAACTTATTTGCTCTTTTGCGAGGCTACTGGCAGCAGAGCGGCAGCCGTGAGATGGTAGATATATAGGTTCGATCCCCTCCTCGAAGCTGCAGACCGTCGCGAGCCGCCCCTCTTCTTTTCTTGCTTTTCCAAAGCCTTATTTCTCTATCCTTTATATTCGTCCTCGATCTTTTTTCCTCCCCACTATCGAAACCGAGTTTGGAAACAAACGTCGGATCTCTTCTCCGGCGAGAAAACGCGGGATTAAGCATGGCACTCGCGCGCTGCACGCTCCCCTTCCTCTCCGCTTATACGCTGGTGCCGGCTCAGGCATGCATCGAGCTCGGTCGGCCGCGTCGCGGGGATTTGGGCGATCTCCTCACGCGAGATAAAATTAAAAAAAGGAAAAGAAACAACGAAGGACCGCTCTGCGTAAATGAGAACGTGCCACGAGAGAAGGGAGGCGTGCACATTCACGATGCCGAAGCCAAACGATATCAATTTCAGCTTTTTCGATCAATTTCAACGTCACTTCCAATCTATAGCAGTGCCAGCCTGCAGTATAGTGCGTTCTCTTTCATTTTCGTTCTTTGCGTTGTTTAAACGCTGCCAGCAAGTTAAGCCAAGTAGCTCGTATCAAAGTAGAATGTAATTACAGCGCGTTACACTACTGCAGCCGCACTGAATCTGTTCAACTAATAAAACAATCCGTGAAAGTCACATTTTATTTCACCTGAACGTATAAATTATGGGTTATTACACTGAGAAAAGGAAGCCAGGGACTCATTTCGAAATAGGAGCGCTGATAAGGTTATATGTGACGTCATTTAACTGTAATACTCACACACAGGTACTTGTGACACAATTTAGCTTCAAGGCAATATTTTATGAATTTTAATAACACATGGCACGAACCTAAACGCACAAGCTTCCACTCCGTGGTACGAGTGTAACCCGGACACTGCTTGCAAGACATTGTCGGCTGACAAGGTTTTGATGGACGAAAAATGAAGAATTTTGATCCCGCAAGTGCAGTTAAATAAGTTCGACAGTGTACTAGTCGTTGAATAAAATTAGGATTATGTCACCGGGTGCTCAATCTACATCCATAGCAGCTACGTCTAACAATTGACTAAAGAAACGGAATACACAGCACATGGTTCTATTTATACATATACCGAAATATCTGCACACACACACACACACACACACACACACACACACACACACACACACACACACACACACACACACACACACACACACACACATACATACATACATACATACATACATACATACATACATACATACATACATACATACACCTGTATGCACGATACAGTACTCATACCTTGATGTTGACCTTTGCAACTGAGGCGAGTCCTTCCGCTATAGCGTGTCATGAGGGGTCATCTGCAGGCAAAGTAGGCATAAATTAAAGGCACGGAATAGGCATATGAGATCGGGTGATGCAGTGTATTACATATCCACGTTGTCAAATCTAGGGGAAGATATCTGATGAATATTTCATCACAGCACCTCAAACTTTGAACGCAAGCTTGCAAACTAATGTTTCGTTATTAGATATGTATGCCACACAACCTGCACGCCATGTCGGGTGCTTTTTTATTCCGTGTATAGTAGAAAAAAATCTGGAACTTTTATTGGCTGCAATAGAGAAATGACGCCGAAGGATGGACAGCCTATGCGAATGCCGCTATACGCCCCACGGGGAGGAACGCGGGGGCTGATAAACATATACATTTTCATAATTAATTCATAACGGAAACATTTTTTGCTTGTATATCGCTGACGCGTACGTACAGAGGCAGGTTACCTTGCAATTTGCAGAAGAAAAAAGGACTATAACAACTGGTGATCACTGAAATCAATAGACGAAATGTTTATTACAATAAACGCATCGAAGGATATTTTCCTGCTAAAAGACATTTTCTGCCAATCTTACTCACTTGTGAAGAGATGAAGCGCACGTGGAATGCTTGCAACATTTTAAGTTACAATTAATGTCGTGTTGGCTTCGTTCTTTCTGGATCAATCATGCCATTTTTTATTGTATTTGCTTCACTTTTTGTCATTTTTGCTGTTGATGCATATAAGTGAAAAGGGGTGGCCGGTATCACGTCTCCTGCCAGTGCCTTCGAATTCAAGTATAATAAAGATAATAAAATACTCAACTGATGAGGGCAGAGGAGATCAAATTAAAATGCTGCTTATTTAAAGAAGGAAAAATTGCGTTGGGTTTACAAAATAAGGATATGATTATTAAAGAGTGTACTAAATCAGATAAAGCAGCGCCTAAAATTGAGGATACCTATCCTGCAATCAATAGTTGTGAATAAATTACAAATAAGATAAGCGATAGCTTAACTTAAATCAAAGCGCAGACTACGAGTCAGGAATGAAACCCGAACAATCATTCTGCGAGTCCTGAACACGAAATTACAATCGCACGTCAGGCGACGATCCCTACATTGACAAACCGCAGACCTGATCGATACCGCACCCCGGGCCGTTCCCTTAAAACTCACATACCCGTCCACGGGCTGCGCGACTTGATCGACGCGCCGAGCACAGACACCTTCTAATTCAGAAGCAGCGGCGAATTAAAAAGAGCTCCGCCGTTCCACAAACCTGGGTGGGGGATCCAGTTTCCTGGTACCCCGCCATGCATGCAGCTCGTTAAAATTGTTCCGCGGGGTCCAATCAGTCAGTACCCGACGCCCCCCCCCCCCCTTTCCATTCTACTGTACTCCCGCACTTGCCCCTGTAAGCCGAGCATTTGATGATGATCTGCAGCGTCGTAGCAGCAGTAGCCAAGGCGTCACGCTTCTGACAATGCGACTGCTTCTTATACAACTTGCCTCGGAGATCTTCGATGAAGAAGTCTTTTAATAAGAGGGCCCCGGGGATCGCCCTTTCCCCTTTCTTGTACAAAGCAGCTTCAGCCACTCCGGCCTCAGCGGGTCGTTCGGGTGTTGAGCATATGCGTTCGAATAAAAATTGAACGTTTTGCGGGGTACAAGGCTCCGTCGACCGCCCGTCGCGACTTGATTGAAATCTTCGCTCGTGCTCTCTATATTTCTTTGTTTTTTTATGTATCCAATCTATTGACAGGCAGCCCCGGCCCAACCAGGGGTTCGGCTAGGGCTATGCAGGGCTGCACTTTTTTTTTTTTTTTTGCAGGAGATTACAACGTGGAGAAAGCGTTTAAAACGAAGAAAAAAAAAGCAAGGCAGGTTTTCGTTCCGCGCGTGTGCAGTGTTGCTTTGTTTGGCTTGTCGAAATGGTTTTCTATACACATATTTTTTTTTTCTTTAACCTGGATTGATGGTTCTAGCAAACAGCATTTCTCTTTCGCGTTAGCCGTCCCCTTCTCCTCGAAGGATTTTCGAATATCTAGCGACAGGGAGAAAAAGAAACAAAAAGAACAAAAAAATCAGTTCTGTTTCACACACGAAAGTCAGGGGACCCGCGGCAGTCCCCGCGGTGGGCAGGAAGGCCGACATTGATTGAAAACGTATTCGAGCAATCTAGATGCAATACTTCTTCCAGCCCTAAAGTGTCACGGCAAGTCACGGTAAAAAAAAAAAAACTATAAATAAAGAACGAAAGAAAGTGTAGTATAAAGGTTTTGGCACAGCTAGACCTGACACCTATTAATAAAACGATAGAAAAAAAAAACAGAACAAGCAATCCAAAGGAGACAAGAAGAATGTGTGTAGAAAATTTGCGAAAGCTGTGCCAATACAAGCTGGGTTCGAAGGCCTTGCATTGCTATAAAGCTGGCTCGCCCTACCGTATGTCTATATACTGTCCTGCGCACGGTCCACTGGGCTGACGCGTCCCCTGTAGGAACACATCGAAGCTACAGAGACACGCGTGATAGGAGACGGAAAGTATATATACAAAGTACGGACTATACAGCGAATGTGCCGGTGTATACGATTCGAGAAAATGCGAGAGGGAGAGAAAGTGGGCGCGAGAGGAATTCCGCAGGAGCGTTTAGGGCGAGTGGTCTCGGAACCGAACGAACTTAGTCGCGAGGAACGGAGAAGATCCTGCAGCATGCCACGCAGTCTACGTTCTCTCCCCTCTCACCCATGCATCCACCCGTGTTTAAAGTCCTTTCGATCTCAGAAGCGTGTCTATATATGGACTTCTCTGGGATTGGTTTACGCGTAGCTGGAAACAAAATGTCATTCGTCTTTGAAGGAGGGTGTGCGGGGGGAGGGGGGTACAGAGGAGCGCCATTTGACTCATTGCCAAGAACGGATCCCGCAGCAACTTTAAGCCGTCGTTCTTTTCTTTTTGTCGCTGTTTGTATATTCTGCGTGGCTCAAATTTAGCGCAGTGTTCGGCGTACCTCAGGGCTGCCCGTTAAAGAGACTTTCGGAATGTCGATGCTGCTGGAATGTTGTGCCGGTACCTTCCGGCGCGGGCTAGAAGTAGCTTATGCTTCAGGTGATCTGTGCTGAGGAATTCGGGAACATTCTCTTACACATTTTTCCGCTCCATAACCGCAATATACCGCCTTCGTTTGTGGTACATTCTTTGCTTGTTGCAAGATACCAAAGTGTCGAGATGACGGAGAGTTGTGGACAACCATGCAATCAGTGAATTGATCCAATGTCCTACAAGGGAACTGGCGCTCATCCAATCAGATAACCTTATTTTCTATCGCCAAATCCGCGTTGCCTCTAGGCTGATTATTATATCCTACTTTACGGCAGTTTCGCGGCTTCGATTACTCGCGAAACGAACAGGTATTTTCTTATACAGTCGTTTTCAGATCAAAGGACATATGGCAAGCTTTAGTGTTTCTTGACTCAGGTTCAAAAACACCAGTTCCGCAAGTATCGTTGGTGTGAGGAAAAAAGATTCAGCCACTCCTGATGCCATACATATATTAAGAGAAGGCAGCCGCCCAATTACAAAGCAGCACATTCGCAAACAGATGTCGGTTAGTTCGGTCCTTGAGAATTATGCTGCCATTGACAACTCATCCTAAACCTTATGCGAAGATCGTTATAATTTAATACTGCACCTTTTGAAAGGCCATCCTCTTCCTCCGACAATTTTACACAGACACCCATTGCTAAAAATTTTTAAGCAATTTGCAGTGGAAAACAG
Source organism: Rhipicephalus sanguineus (assembly GCF_013339695.2). Lineage (NCBI taxonomy): Eukaryota > Metazoa > Arthropoda > Arachnida > Ixodida > Ixodidae > Rhipicephalus > Rhipicephalus sanguineus. The sequence goes on from NC_051180.1 coordinate 208,059,484, forward strand.
TGCAACTGGACTTTATAAATAAGCCACGACAGCTACGTATTACGGATCTGCCGGTGCGCTTCATCTGCGATAAACTTACCCGCGACAGCCTACGGGAGGGCCCACACTAAACTGTATACTTTGCAGTTCGACAGTGCTCAGGGTGCTGTTTGTTGCAGCATTGTTGCTGCATTCACCTTAACCTATATGGAAGATCTATCTCTATATAGTTTGGAAGCGGCATGAAGTGCAAACCTTTAAAACCTGGCAGCACGCGTCATGAACAACCAGCTTAAGCTTTGATTAAAATGAAAACGCACGTTTTATAAACATGCCAGTAAATGCAACGGGGAATGAACTTCGTACCTCATTACACGTTTCCTCTCTCGCGAATAAAAATTCACATGACGTTGCCAAACCAGGCGATGCCCTGTGTGCCTCCGGTAATAAAACCGGTCATCCATCAGGCAAGAAAACAAAGGAGCGACGAGAGCTGCTCCGGGATCCACCCGCCCGCTGCTGCAGGATACGGAGGAGCAACACGTGACGAATCGCGCCTATGCACTCGTTAAGGCGACCAAACCAGCCGACGGGCTCCTGCATGACGCCCCCCCCCCCCTTGCTTTGTATAGTGGAAATGCCATAGAACGCAACACAGAGGTGGTATTCCCTTGTGTCTGAACGCCCACCACACAGGGAATCCACGGTACTCAAGTGACAGGCCGGTGCCGGAATAAGCTTCGAGCTGCCTGCTCCAGCAGCTGCGGGAATTCGGGACAGGGAGCGCCCAACCTTGCGAGCCGAATAAATATTCAAATAACCTGTCGGATGAGGTAGGCTCAACCTGCCCACCAACTCGGAACGATATCCCCGAGCCGCCGCTTCTGGCCGTGCGCGCACCGCATCTTCGTGGCAGCTCGCGCGCGCTCACCGCGTCCACGCACGCTTCGCGACACCGCTCCGCGTCTCTCCTGATACTTTTGCCTGACGTCATGCCTCCCTCTTCTCAGGCCCAATGATGGAAGGCCCCAGCCCAGCGTGATGTATGGACCTCGGGGCTACAGCCTCCCCCATGGGCGTCTCGCACCGGCACGCGGTGCGGCGCTCGGTGTGCTCCCGACATCCTACGCGCGCTTTCGAGAATGAGTCGCGCAACGAGAGAAAGCCATGTGAAGGAAGCGTCCCGCAGCTGGGGGCAAAATAATCCCCCGCTTGCACCGGCGACGAGGGGATTCGGCGAAGCCGCCGCGCTATGCGCTGCTCCTCCTGTTGCGTGGCACAAACACTTTCCGAAGCACCACGCGTTGTTGCTCCAGACCTCTTATATACCAAACATCCCCGCATGCCTTCCACCAGTAGCGTCCTGCGTGCCTGCGCACAATCATACATACACATATATTGTACACAGCGAGAGGCTGCTCCTTCGAGCTCTGCTGGCCGCATCTGCAGTGTTTCCCAGCGTAAGGAGACCGCACTGGTCACTTATCATCTCGACATGTCGAAGCCCCGGCGTATATATATATATATATATATATATATATATATATATATATATATATATATATATATATATATATATATATATATATATACCGCTTCTGCCGATGGACGGTGGGGCTTGTACGTTCATATACGGGGGACAGGACCGGCGGCCGGCCAGTGATTTATGACCGAGGAGCATAAGCAATGTCGCAACTCTCCGCAGGTGCGGCGGCCTTTGAGCGAAACGACAGTGGCGTTGTTAAGAAATCGCGTCGTGTGTGTGCGAGAAAGCAAGCCGCGCGGCGAACTTAATATCCGAAATCTTATATACCGAGTTCCAGCAAAAACCCGTTCCAGTACACCTTTCGTTTCGTTTAGCTTACTTCGTGTAGCGACACGTCTGCGGACGTCAAGATATGAAATGAAAGACGCCTGCCGAGTCAGCGTTCTTTCTTTCTTACCTCGAAACCAAGTTTGTCGACAACAGTGTTTTCAATACCTTGAGACCTCGCTTGCGGCTGGTCTTCTCGTTGTTTACTGCGATACCCGCTTTCCCGCGGCACACAGACTTACACTGTTTCGTCCTTTTTCTTATTTCAGTGCCGGAGGCCCGCACCACTATAGGCACTCGGCGTCGCGGCGTTGCGCGCTGGGAAAAAGGCAAGAGCGCGAAAGAGAGCGTGTCGCATTCGGTTCCATTTCGGCTCCATACGTCTCTGGCGAATACTAATATCGAACCATGAGTGAGGCTCGTCTCGAGAACAGGCGGGTTTCCCTGGCTGGTGTATAGTGTGTGTATAGCGGCGCGGGTCTCTCCCCTCCGTAGGTGCAATACTTCATCCTGCAAGCTCAGACGGTGCTAGCGCACACAGCGTCTTGCTTCTGTAGCAGCCCGCGACACAACGCTGTCTCAACGAGAGTGCGCGGTTGAGAGAGAGAGGGCTAGCTCGACGGCGAGCTTGTGCGCGAGCTCGCCGTCGATGTTCCCATATATCTTCCTTCGGGCGTATATATCCCCGAGTACCCCCCCCCCCTTTTCTTCCTTGTTATCAGCCCGCACTGGCGCGCGCGAGCGCCGCACTGCAGCCACACGTATACATAAGCAGCAGCAGCGGCCACAGTATGGCAGCAGTATGGGCTCATGCTGCACCCTGCCTTCTTATTCGTGCTTGGTTCTATCCCGTCTGCCCGCTGCGCCCTCCCACGCCGAGTAATACCTTTATTAATTTCAGCCCAGTGCAACGGCAACGAGACATTTCTCATTAGCCGGCGCCATCCGTCATTGCCGAGGAAATAAGATGCGTCTGGGGAGAGGGACGCGCCCGGAAAACTTGCTGGCTTACACTGGCTAGCCTGCTGGCTAGCTAGACAACCCCCCCCCCCTCCCTCCCCTCCGCCCCAACTCCGGCACCCCCGCGTCGCACGCACACACTGCGTCAGTGACTCCCTTCCCCGAGCTTTCCTTGTTTGGGCTTCTTATATATACACGCGAGGCAGTGCAGCCATTCATCCCCATTTACGGGGCTTATTATTTGCGCCGGCACATTAAGGTTGCAGATGTCCTCGCTGTCACCAGGCCTTTTGGTTTTCCCTTTGTTGAAGCGTACGCGGCGAGCTCGCATGCGCCGCATCTGAGGAGGGGAAAAAAAAGAGGCTGCAGACGTAACGAAACCGTTCCTCATATACGCTGATAACGTAGACCCGCGCCTTGTATGCGGACAGAACGAGCGCGAGACTATACTTTGCGTTTGCATTTATGACGCTTTTTGCTTTCGGTGAGACGTAGCCTGCGAATGCAAAGAGCCGCGTGTCGCAACATAAGTGGCCTGCCGCACGCTGACAATGAATCTGTCGATAAGTACTCGGACAGCGGAATTACGAATGGCACACGCGAGGCAGGTGCCAGTGCCAGAAGTGTGGACAGGCGAAATAATGAGGGAAGGATGTGTGCATGTATTCCAAATGGACTGTTGCGCGTACGTACGTTTTGTATGAGTGTATATACAAGACATCGTATATATCTGTAGATGGTGGGTGAGTCACACTACTCAACTGACAGATTCTCTTGTCATCTCGCAGGTGACCCATGACTGGTGGAGAAAACAAACAAAAGCGCTGCTCGTTAATGTCAAGCGTCGTGTGTGGTTTGGCAACCTCCAGCAAGAAAACGAAGCCGTGACAAAGAGGAAACAAGAAAAGTTACACGAAAACCAGAAATCCACTTTGGCTGAGAGGGTAGACAGGGAAATGGTCACGAAAACTTACGAAATAAGAAGCGTGTATAGTTTCTTATAGAAAGAAGCATGCAGGAAAACTATTATAAGCGTGTCGTATTTAGAAGAAACAAGTGGACGTATGGGGTGTTCCCAGTAAGCTTATGAGCACCGTTTAGCAACATTTAGAAGAGCTGTTATTTTAATTTGTGTTTCCGCCAGTCGAATTTAGCAATATATGTATATAGGGTAACACACCACAGATTAAAGTACGGCTACTTTGCGCGCATCATCGCTGCTTTTTCTACAACCCATTTGTGTGTGCGTGTGTCCTGCATGGATGTGAACACATTTAGTGACTTCCACAGAACTATAACAAGGAAAGCACGTGCACATGAGCCCGTTTTTTTTTTTCTCTTTGTCTTTTCTCCGTCGCGGTTCAATTTTATAAAATACCAGCATGCCACTCTGAAGCATCGCATAATTTTTAGAAATTCAAGCTATTTGCTTGCTAGTATAAGTGTATACATTTTGTAGTTTATGCCAAGCTACAGCGTATGCACATACAATTTGTATAGTTCATGCCATGTTATAGCAGTCGTGGAAGGAGTAATGTGCATTCATGCATACGTTTCCAGCAACTGCGTGTTTATACACCCTTTCGCAAACGGAAACGAACATGGAACGCAGGCTCTATATTCATCATGCACTCCATCACTGAAAAGAAGCTCAAATTTACACGGAACGTGACGCACTACGGGGCACGCCACGCGTATGCCAAACCACCACCCGGCGTAGTGTGTTACTCAAACATTTATAAGGCATGCGCGCGTCGTAGACGGAATAGAGAGCGCAGCAATCCTCGGGAGATCCAAGCACGTTTCGCGGAGCGCAAACACGGTGGGACGTGCGGACAAAAGCATCCGCGGAAATGCACTTCCGAAAGGCGCGACTACACGGAGAGCATCTAATATCGGAGCTTGGAATTGGATTTAGATTGCTAGTGCACTATATGAGAAATGCATGAAGGCTACTACTCCGGCGTGCGCGCGTTGGCGTTGGAGGACTGACGTTTTCAGAGGTGTATACACGCAGAACCAAGCGAGGAATAAAAGAAACAGACAAACGGGGACAAGTATTTAAGAAAACGAGGCTTCAGGCGGCCGCCGGCATCTTTCCCCAAGCGTGCCAGTTTTTCCATAGGCGAGTGCCTATGTTTGGAAACAATGCGTGACCTTATTTTTATTTTATTTTATTTTTCACGATTCACCCACGCACACTAATTGTTTCTGAAGACGTGACGTCAGGGCGGTGAATGTACCGAGAATGGATTATAGACCCAGGACGGAGACACGTGTTACCAAAGGGTTAGATGAAAACTGTTAGATGAAACGGTTAGATGAAAGTGTTCGCATATTTACAACAACTACGAACCACAAGGCATGCCACTTGTGACTACCACTTATTTTTGTTATGCATTACGAACAATCACAGCTCACGTAACACTAACGTGTACAACTGCGCGTGTTTTGACTATGCTCATCAAGCACTGCATTCCGACCGTGACCCGACTATTACAGTAAGATTAGTTTTCATGACGCTCAAACAAAGACATCCTAACAATGTAAAACAGCCAAGGTTCCGTATTGGCAAACAAAAAGCTCTTACACTGGATTTGTTCGTAAGAAAAAAATTAAGCCAACCTTAATGTTGCAAATATTCCGAAAGACGGCCAGCCAATGTCAAGGCGCCGTTACGAAAAGAAAACGCCTGGCGAATCAGGCCTAAGATTTGGGTGTCGGCGGGCATGCATGGTTGTCGCAAAAGTATGACGCCCTATATAGTGGACTGGCAGTCGGCCCAGTTTAACGCAGCGTCTGATTACGTTTTGTAACTGCTGCTTCGTCCCCGCATTCTTGCGCCACACCCTTCCTTCTAGACAACGAGGCTACTAGCATCATTACGACACAATGGAGTATAAGGCGGCGTCGTGAAGTCATCTACTCTGATGCTTTTCCGTTTCATTCCTCGGCGGTTCATACATGCGCCGTGTTTATGTAGCATCTGGGGCTCATTATACACGGAGGTCGGCGCACACGCGACAACGTAGAAAACAAAGCGTGCGAATTTGCCAGTGTGTATACCCTTGAGCGTCCTTCCGCATCAGTCCTCCGAGTTAAATGACCGCAGCGGGTTCTGTTTAGGTTCAAAAGAGACGCGCATGAAACGTTGCCAAGAGCGCATGCCTGAGTATATAAACTGCGGTATGCGGGCATCTCCGCACGGCTTTGCTTCTCTGTCGAGAAGCCGATCTTTTTTTAGCAGGGCATGGGGAAGGGTCGGTGGCCCGGGGTATACACTGTGTTGTAAGAGTCATCCCCTGCATCTCGCTCTCGTTCAAGTTGAGGCGATGAGTTACGCCGGGTGTACGCTCGGAGACAGTGACGACGAGACTCGCGTGTCTGCTTGATAAACGAACCCGAAACGTCGCTGAATGACGAGCCATATACAGTGATATACTCGTCTGCCGTCTGTGCCTTCTTGAAAGTTCCTTCCTGACCTGCCATGCGGTCTTTGTAGAAAAAAAAAATGGATTGGTACACAGTTCAGTAATTGGGTTGAGGTTGATTAAAGACAACGTTCTTGTTGTGTCAGGGTATAGACATCATTAGTCAACAGTAGCCACGTTTTACCCTACATAACTCTAATATTCAGCGAAGGAAACACAGTGCTGTTGAGAGTAAGGTATCTAGATAAGGAATGTATGTCCTCGGCAGAAGTTGAAATCAGCCTGAAATTATCGCCTACATTACCGTGGATATATCGTGCACGTAAGTGTCATCATGGACACCAAAGAACAGAAAACATTGTCTTAAAAACAGTAAGACAAAAACAGATCACCTTTACCTACGAGAGAGAGAGAGGTTATTATGAGAGAAAAGAGAGGTCAGCCTGAATCAACTTTAGGACCTGCTACTCAGCGTTAGGAAAGTGGAGGGGGTGGACTTTTGAGAGAAGCGTAAATTATACGTAAGTTTGGTAACAGTCGAAGGTGTGTCTCCTTTATGTGCTTTCTGAGCACAAAAAAAAAATAATAAAGATGCAGGGAACATTTGCAGAAAGGAAGATCGATGTCGAAGGCATAAAGCATGAAATGTTAAGGGCAGTATCATGCAGTACGGAATGCGCGACCAGAACGTGCCACGCTTATTGCCAGCACGATGTGTCAAATCATAGTGAACATTACCAGGACATATCTGTAGAGTTACTGCACCAAAAACAAAACTAAAAAAAAAAACCTTTCCCATTGCACATGCATGTGCTCGCAAAGCAGGATAAAAACCTCGCCAAAAAAAAACAAAGAAATAGAAATCACTTGGCGTTCGACCAAACCAGGCCTCAAGCTACGATATGGCAATGGATGAATGAAGAACGGAATTAATGAAGGAAGGAACTAACGAATCTCCCTCTCAGCTGCCTCGTAGGCCCTTTCCAATGTTTCTTTTCCTCTCGCGTTCATCGAGCCTTATTTTTGCACCGACAAGCTTAATTACACTAATGTGCTGTCACCGTCAAGCCGCCTAACACTGCATATTTTGCAGATGCGTGCAACGTATTCGTTTTCAATCCTGCCTTCTTTTTTTTTTTTTTTTTGCTCCTTCGCTGCTTATCGCGGAGCGCGCGCCACACGAAGCCATATATTTCCATATTTACGACGTTGCCGACATCGCGGTTTTGTGAGCGGGCATAACCCGCATATATTACCGCGGCGTTCTGCAGACGCAGGTAATGGTTAACTGCGGCACTTGCCGCTGCTTGGGAAGGCCAGTGGGAGAAGAAAATTACCAGCCTCAAAACAGCAAAGTAGTGATGGAAAACTCTCGCTGACCATCAAATATAGATAAAAGAAAAAATAACTGGACGATGCAGTTAGGAAGCCGTGGCATCTGAGAGGGTTCGACCGAGTTTGCTAAGAGATTTGTGCGGACGCAAGCGTGCGAGCGTCTCGCAACCACCGAAATAAATGAATGAATTTGGGGAGAACAAACAAAAAGATAAAAAGAGGTGCTCTCGGGAACTCCTTAGCCTAATTAAGATTAATTAAGGATGCCAGTGGAGGCCCTGCTGGCGACGTCTCTCCTCTGTGCTGCTGTTTCTGCTGTTGCAGTAGCTGCTCAACGCAACCCAGTGAAGCGAACGCGCTACTATTACTTTCTCGCCTGCAGTTTAGTTTTCTCGGTCGTACACGCACATTTATTTTTTCCCGTCATGCCCTTCTCCTCGGCTTTGTGCCGCGACCTTCCCGTACTAGAGAATCAAGGATCTTTCTTCATTCTTCTTTTATCTCTCTCTTCTTTTTGTGTTGTCTGCCTACATCATTTGCGTGTCTGGATTATTATTTCAGTCTCTCTCTCTCTCTCTCTATCTATGTGTGTGTGTTACCTTTGCATACAATATTGCAGACCACAGCCGCTCGCGGTGCTCAGAGGTAGGCTTCTCCGATGTCGCCACGTGTTCATGCATTCCTTCACTTTGCTGAAGACACAGGAGTACCCCAGTGAGTGTGGAAGAAGACGCGGGGGCGTTGGATGTGCTACGCGCAACAGCGCTCGCAACACGCGTTGCGAGAAGCGCGACCTCTTTACTACATTGCGCAAGTAAGCCAATTGCACGAAGGTCAGCGCGTTATTCGCTGACTGTCCACGTCGCAGGCGTGCATCTCTGCTACGTCGTAAGAACAAGAATAAGAACAACAGGAACAAGCAGAAGATGAAGAAGAACAAGAACAAGAACAAGAAATAATAGGACGGCACACTCGTGTTGTAGTCCATGTATGCAAGAGCATCTTCGAAATTGGGATTTAATGAAGGTCGTGTTATTATATAACAGTGGATCGTCTACATCGACCAACGTTAACCTGCACAGACATCATTACGCGAACATGCGGCTACACTTGCAGCCATTTGTCGATGGTATAGCCTACACCAGTCAACATTAGCAATCATTTAGCGAACTTTAGTTAACATTAACCAGTATTATCCAATGGAAGCCATCATTCAGACATCATTTAAGCCGACATTAGCCAAGTTTGCGCAGGACACCACATCTCACCGTTCATAAATCGCAAAGAAAGAGGGGCGTCGGTGTATACTAACGTATGCGTTTGCCATTAAAAAAAAAGAAAAAAAAAAGGAATAGAGGCAAGAAGCTTCCATAAGCTAGCCCGTCGGCCTGGTTCAAATCCCGGGCGACGCTACGCGGCGCCACCTAGAATTATGCCGGACTCACTCGACCAATTGCCGACAGGGGCGTCTCGCGAGTCCGCCTAGCGGCCAAGATCGCATACATGGGCGGACGGCGCGCGGCCGTTTAGTCTCGAATCTGGCGGCTAATTAAGCGTCATTTCGGCTCGCGGGAACCACCAATTTCGTGCACGTGCTCGCAACTTGAGACGGAACAATGCGAAAAGAGCCAAGTCCGGGGTATCAAAGGTGTCGGGTGTTTTATTTTGTTCTGCCGAATGCGAGGAGTCCCTGTATACACCACGCCCTTGGTACACGCCCAATTGGGAACGTTGTGTCTGTCGGGCTAAAAAACACACGTTAGCCAGCTTACAAGATAGTGTAATGACCGAGTTCGTTTCTTCCAGTCCAACGTACGCCTAACTAAGCTATGTTTACGCGTTTATTGCAGTAGTTCATCGTCATTCGCGGCGGTTATTGGCATCACCTATCACGCTGGCTGAAGTACCGAGCGCGACCGGCTTCAGACAGTCTGACAAATTATGCAGCCTCTCGCCGTCCAATCAGGGACGTGGGTAATGGCGGCGGGCATAACCGAAGAGATGAATGGTTTGACGAGCACCGAAACTAAGTGATTTCTGTCGGCAACTACGAAAAAGACGTAAAAGAACGTTTCTGGAGAGTTGAATACTCGACGAGGGACGAGTTAAAATGAAGTTTCGCAACGGCAAGCCTACACAGCGCCCAGGCCTTTCAGACCACTCGTCGCCCGCGCTGTTTCTCAATGCATATTTTATGCATTCATAGCCTGTTTCATATGCGCTTTTCATCGCATCCACGATATATGTAGGATGTCCTGCGCAACAACATGCTTATAGAAACTTCCCCTATTGAGCATTTTAATAAGACTATAAAGCTGTCTATGCGGAGAAAGAGGTGGAGTAAATGAAAAGACAGGACAGCCAGCGCTTAGACCCGCTTGCTACCTTGTGGGTGTATAAAACTAAACGTTGATGAGAACTGTAACAACTCAGGAGGCGCTGCAAATTTTCGACAAACTGTATTGAAATAGCAAGGTGAGTGTCATAGCCTTCTGATGACAAAGCGAAAGGAAAGTTCCGTTCTAAAGGATGCACAAAAATAAAACTCACGCGCACAAAAGGAATGCAAATATCATGCGCGACATGTAGCTCGATCTGATTGGAAATGAAGCCGCTTATAAATACAACGCTACATTGCTTCAATTACTTCTCTCTCTCACACATGTGCAACGTGCCTGTGCACCGCGTTTCGTGCACGCTGTCTGAGAGCCATTCACAGCGCTGCTATGTATACGATGCTATAGTGCTTCTTAGTCAGTTAACGAGAACTGTCCCGCAATCAATGGCGTCATGAAATTATCCCCTGGATCGTTTTCTAAGAGCAGAGGCACGTAAGAGGCACGACTTCGTTGGCAAACAAAATATACTTAGTACGCTGCAGTTTACAACGAAAGCTAGATTTTAGGGTATGCTATAGTGAATAGTCACATATCATACAAAAAACAAATAAACAAACACACAACGATGAAAATGGATAAATAAAGAGAGAAAAAACCTCCTTGTCGTCTAAAAGGTACGCGTCTTCTTGACGTCCATTACAAACATTAGAAAGTATACTGATTACAGAGACAGTGTCAATGTTGCCCGTCGCATCATCATACGCAACGGTGGCCAGAGATGAGTCTGACTGTTTCTTCACCAATGATCGGCTCAGATGAGTTTGTTCGGGACACTCGATATGCCATGACATCGCGGAATCCTGTTTATGTAAAACTCGCACGTGGAAACACAAACGCATATACACGAAACGAAACAGCACCAGACAAGCCAAGAGACACAAGCTAGCATTCATTCATTCTTTTCCTATACTTCATTTCATTCATTCATTCTAGCGTTCATTCAGTAAATAGGAGAGAGGAGACGAGGTAACGCCCGCGCCTACGGTGGTTCGAGTGCCAACCTGACTCTGAAGGAAGCCGATCCAGGTACAGGCGCCGCAGCGTTCTGGTTCTCACCGTGCAGGTTTCGGTTCGTACGTGGAGACGACAGGGCCCATAACTCTTCTACCTTGCGCAAATTGAACTTCGCAGCCGCGAGCGCCGGGCGAGAGACCTTTCAGTTGACAGCGCGCGGCGCACGATCAATACGTGGCGCCTTTAAATAAATATTAACACACCGCCGCAGTGAACAGTGACTAATGCTCCACGTGCACTCGGTTTGGGCGTAAGCAGTACCCCCCCCCCCCCCCCCCCCCCCCCCGCTTCCCTAACGCTGTGGCATATACAGGATTCTTTGGCGACGGCCTTGCATAGCGAGCTTTGTTTTCCTTTTTCGTTATCCATTTCCTGTGGCATTTTTTTTTAATACCTTGTTTTTTGTCCTGAGTGGTAGAAACGCCTCACGTGTTGCTGTTCAGCCGGTGTGCCGTTTTGCGCTATATATAAGCATTTAAGCAAGAGTTCCTTGCAGGCTAATTTGACTTCCCCGCCGAACATTAAGATAAACTGTATACGCTTCGAGAGAGCGTGCCGACGGCTCTGACTTTCAAAAATAAAAGCGTATCCATGAAGAGCGTATCAGTTGCATAGCAACATCCGCTTTCTATAGTACGGCTGGGGTTAGGTAACACAGGACTTATGGGATAGCGAATGAACATCGATCAACTCGTGGTACGTTAAGCAATGCTCGCTTGAGTTTCTCAACGTTTATTCGCCTTGCACGACCATATACAGTTAGTAACGTCGCTCTAAATAAGTATATTTGTGGGGCAAGAAAATTAATCCGCTGCGAAGACACTGGGCGTTTGACGCTGGAGAGTTGAGAGTGAGAGGTATTTACCCCTTTCGCTTGTTGAATAGACTGTTGTTTCTAACAGCGAAGTTAAGAATTTTACAGCAACCATCAGGGGCGTAGCGAGAAATTTATTCCAGTGGGAGGGGTCCGACACCTCTCTTCTTTATGTGTGCGTGTATGTGTGTAGTAGTACATACAAAATCGAAAATTTTGGGGATGTGTGTGTGTGAGGGGCGGGAGGGTGGGGGACTGAACTCCCAAAACCCGCCCTCTGGATACGCTAATGGCAGCCATCTTTGGTCTAGAAGTTCGCATTGTTACAGCACCTGCAAGTTATATCAATACACGGCTGGCTTGTACCCTTCTCCTGTAAAATATGAGTATCAGACACGAAAAAAAAAATGGAGCCGGCAAAAGCAGTTGTAAGCACACTTTTGTTCCGTTATGACTTAGAAAACGATTATTTATAAAATGTTGACTGCGATGGTTTAAATTAAATAATAACATTACTTCCTTCTGTAACGGTGAAGTTCAAATGTAATTATCAACACAGACCGTAAAGGACGACTTGTCGACTTCACATGTTGCTGCGTCGCTGAAGAGATTCCCAGTGTTGTCACCTTATGGCGGTAGTGACGGATGAATATTTTTGAACATGGGTTGTAGCTGGAGCCAACGTTTCGAAAATGGTCGTGTCTTATTCAAGGCAAGACCGCTTCAATGCAAGGCAAGACAAGACAAGACCGCTTGTCTAAACTTTGGCTCCAAGAACACTCCCGGTCCAAGAAGATTCATCTCTGCAAGCTTCCATATTCTCACGAACTCTTGGCTTGTTTGGATTAGGACGACCGTAGTGACCCTAACGAAGAACGAACGTGTGTACGTGTGCGAAGCCACCCCGACCACAATCAACATCGAAATGTCAACGAGTTTGGCAGTGCGTAGACTGATGGCAAACCATGCTGAATTGGGGTAATATGAATGGAAGGTCACGTAAACAAGAAAGAACGACATAAATTTCTTGGCTGGTGTCGTATTTTCTTGTATCGCAAAAGAATCAACATTTTTTAATACGATATTCGAGTCGCTATAGAACAGTATCTGGCGAGTCCACGTTGAAGTACCCTATATGGAACACAAAACGCATAAATATCCACTTAACGCTATAATACAATTGTATAAGTAACACGATATACCAAGTAAATTTCAACGAAATACTTATCTCGTGCAGCGGAGAGCTGCCATGTGCACGAAAATAGTTACACGAGACACTTAAAGGAGTACTCACACGATTTTGAAGTGCAGCAAAACGGACGTTTTTGGTTTCCTTGGCATGTAGTGTTAACGCTCTCCCCACACCGCATCCGGGAAACACGTATAAATATTTAAGTTTGATTTTAAAGTTTTCATCTCCCAGCATCTGCAAGGCAGCTTCACCGCATGGAGAGCCCTATAACGTTTCAAGTCGGCTCACTTGGATTGCGAAATCTGGGTTCTGCATGCAGCCTAAATCACAGAAATCGCTGTCGGAGGCACTGGACGACAGTTCACTCATCCTGAACCACGTTCGACTGACTGCAAAGGACAGCAGGTGCATATTTCGTGGGTTGCAGTCTGCCCGTGACGTCACGGGCAGGCTTGACACGTCACTATGAAGCCGCCCTCTCGAAACCGAAACTGCTGGTTGAAAGAAGCGGTATTAAAAATATATGCAATGCATCCCCAGGCACCACGACACTCTTTTTAGGGTTCTCGACACCCGTGCTTTCATTTAAAGCAACAATCCGAAAAATTTTAAAATTCATGTCAGTACTCCTTTAAAGATGAATGTACACAAAGGTTGTGTACTGTATTGCAGAAGGAAACTGAGGATTGTATTGATAAGCATTTGACAGCTGTGAACATACGAATCAGTATAGGGAAGTGGTATATTCCTTTATGTATTTCAAACGAGATACAGTGGTCAACGGAGAGTAGTTCAGTGCTTGTATGTGTCAAAAGAAACATCGTTTTTACTTCTGAGCAAGGAGGCAGACTAAAAGATTTACGAAATTGTCAAACACACGATTCCAGGAAAACGTTGGTATGATTGCAAAGCCGACAGATTTATAGCAAGCCTAATATTCAAGTATGTTCAAAGAAAATTGTTGAAAAGTGTTTTGTCCGTAGTGTCTGTTAAGTTTTAGGGGCATAAAAGAATAGTTTTTCAAATGACTATTGAAGACATGGGATTGCCCTAAACAGAATGCTGCTTGCTGAAATGTGTAAGTATTGACGCTGCTACTGCTTGAAGTATTGAGGGTGCATGCTTAATTATAGAACTCAGTATATATAGGGACGTGTGGGAATCTGGATGAAGTTAGCAGTTACTCATATTCGATTGTATGGATGGAAACAAAGTTGTTTCAAGACAGCTAGGAGCCACGAAAGCGCCATGGCGATGACAGCCAAATGAAGATGCTTCCACACTTCAAGCTGTGTACAAAAAGATGACTCTCCAGCCAAGTTTAGCTTTAATAAGTGACATTTGAGCTGCCTTGCACAAGTACAATATCATCATGCAACGTATAAAGTGAAACTTCACTTGAACGAACTTCAAGGGACCTTGGGAGAAAGTTTGTTAGAGTGAAAGTTCGCTGAACTGAAATATATGTGTTGCAACTTGTTATCAGGAGCTAAAGAAAAATCAGTTGTTGAAATGAAATTTCAACCCTTTTATTTGAAATGCTGCTTATTTGAATGTGAACTCCTACTTCTTTAGTATGTTTTGAAAAATATAGTAATCATTTGCCGCAGTTGTGCACCGAAGACTGCAGTGGTCATGGATTGAGTCACTCTGTCCAAGCTCTCAAACCTTCTCCATTACAACACTCTCCTGGGCAGCGAAGGACTTTACTTTTCCTAAGTACACCAGTGCTTCTTCAGCTGAAATTTTTGCTGCTTCCTCTACAAGGGTTACTTCCTCCTCCTCCTCTTCTTCTTCCTGAGGTAGAACGCTCGCTACAATCTTTTCTGTAGACAGAGTGGCGTATGTCTCAACGCGAGAGTCACAGGTGCCATAGTCCTCAAAACGCAAAGCGCTGTCTGTACCCAGTCTTTCCGACAATTTCTGATCAATATGACTTGAGAGGCAATGGACGGTGTCACAAAATATATTCATAGAACTGAAAATCGCTCTGCACTAATTTCGTTAAACTGAAATGCTTTAGCATTGGGTCCCATGGCGCTTCGCCGGGGAATTACAAAAAAGTTCGTACAACATAACAGTTCGTTTAACCGTTCGTTCAAGTGGTATTTTACTGCATTCAGCAAAGGTTAGAAGACGCTTAAGTCGACGCTCTCTCTCAATCTTTCTATCACTCTCACACACACGTCAACGTAAACCATAAATAACAAATAGAAAAATATTCACATTACGGAAAAATAAACACTCTTAATTATGACTATAGGAATAGCTGGCACATGCGCCTTAATTCATTATTCTAATAACTACTCATTATTCTAATAATAACTCAAAATCACGCATCCCCACGTCCCCCTTTTTTGTATCCATCCTTAGAATAACTTAAATTCATTATCCTCGCCGACGGCTAGGGGCGACGGGCAATGCCTGACGTCAGGCACGTAGCCAGAAATTTTTTTCGGGGGGGGGCCCGAGGCCTAATTGTTCGAAAGAAAGTCTTTCCATGGCAAAAAGAAGAAAAAGTTGCCCGGAAATATAGAAGGTTGGACAAATTTCGGGGGGGGGCCCGGGCCCCCCGGGCCCCCCCCTTGCCTACGTGCCTGCCTGACGTGATTGACTGATTTTTTAAAATAAAGTTTTCTCTCTCTCTCTCTCTCTCTCTCTCAATAACGCACAGTTTAATAGTAAAGACATTCCCAATCCCTGATAATATGACGTTGTCGACAATGCCTTTTTTCATCTGCTTGCTACCGACCCCCACCCCAAAGCCTCCGGATCAAGGTATCAAGCATAACATCCTTAACTGGCTTTAATTATACTATTAAGCTACCTCAGACTTCAATGAAATGCACCAAACAGCTGTCAAAGGTATCGTCCCCCAAGAAACCAGCAACAACACAGACTAATAAGCCACGTGGACCGCAATTCACCACACGAGCCCACAGAACCCAAATCGAAAAGCGCGCCCTCGGTGGCGCCGGATGAACAAAAACAAGATCGACACAGCGCGACGCCATGATTTCGTGCGATCCCGGCCGGCAAGCGAAGCGGCCGGTACAGGAACGCTGCCACGCATTTAGGCGATCGAAGGCAGGCTTGCAACCATTCGCAGGGGGTCTCAAGGATGCGTTGCTCATCTCGGGCAGATCAGTGAAAGACATACACAATTTACCTGAACTCGGGGCTCGGTCGTTGCAAAGTGTCTCAGCTTCGCGAGGAACGGAGGATTTCCAAGATGGCGGCGCGTGGCGGCGGCGGGTGTCCCGGCGGAGGAGGCAGGCAGGAGAGGAGGAAAATGGCGCGCGCGCTGGCGCCGAGCACGCTGCGGCAGCACCGGACGATGATGCGCCGCTCGGGTCTCATTTTTTTTTCTCACGCGTCGTTCACGACGGGAAAAACACGGCGGGTTGAGGCGAAGCTGTCCGAAAGACGCGTCTGTCCAGAGCGCAGGTGCTTCCTGCGAGGGCTGAAACTTGAGCGGAATGGGGTCAGAGGCGGGCGGCAGCGGCGTGGCGTTCGCAATAGGAAAGGAAGGAAGGAGGCCCCCCCTGCGCCACCAGGAATCGGGCGCTGAGAAGCTCGGCCCGCGCCGCGGGGAGGGCCCCGTAGGAAGGGGAAGGGGGGTTTTTGGTATTGATAGTTTAGTTCTGTGAGTGCGCGTTTGTGCAAACTCCGGCCCTTCTTTGCCCACTCAAGGCGCGCGCTCTCGGCCCGAGAGGTGGTGCTCCGCTGTCGGGCCTTTGGAAGAAGACCGTCGCTCGCCCGCCCCGTGCAAGAAACCGACATTCACCTTTTCCTCCAGAGTTTCAGTTCTCTTCGGCGCTTTCGAAAAAGGGGGGCGAAGAAATTGTATAGTAATGCGGAGCGGAACGCGGCACATGTCCCGTTGTTCCGTCTCTGGGACGGTTTTCTGACGTCTTCAGAATGGTGGGGTTTTGTAGTGCAGAAGACATCTGCCAGGCTTTCGGCATTGCCGGCGGGCTTTCGCGTCAACTAAGATACGATGGTAACCCCACGAACATGAAACCCGTAAAGTGTTCGTCTCGTATACACACGCACGGCCGCATTCACACGGTGATATGCGAGTCCGCTGGTTTCCTGCGGTCGCATAAATCATCTCGGTTGACAGAAACACCCGAAAACTATATAGCGACTAAGATATACGACACCACGCGCCTGCCACGGAGAAACGGATGCTGTATTGTATAACTCGTTCCGTCTGAAGCCTGCCCCTCCACCGAAGAACGCGCTCCAAGAGCTTCTTATGTGGCGGGAATATGAACTACACTCTCTTGGCAAGATATCGGCTTGGCACGTCCGATTCATGACGAGGGGGTAGAGCGTATACAGCTGCACAACTGGATGCGACCGGGATTAGATAAAATGGAAACGCATTGCTCACTCTGCCATCTCAAGGTCTGATGACAGCGTAATCACTTTATGCCTCCTGCCGAAGGCCGCTCACGTATAGGCAAGATTCTACGAAAACAGCCACATCCGGAGACACACGCCAGCGCTTATCGACGAAAACAGACCCGATGAGAGAAACGCAAGGAACATGTACCGTAAGCTCGAGATAACGCAAAATTTATTGCTACACTTTATTCTTACATGCGCGCCTAAACGTCCGGATAACTGAATGATAGCTCGCGGGCTGAGTAACAAAGACGTCATCTGAAAGCTGTGAATGCGCGGGCCACGCACACAGAAGCAAATCAGAGGGGATCCTCCACGACGCGCTCACAGGCGTAGCGAGAGCTGGCGCTTCATTACATGGCGGTAGCTTCCGGGGTAAAGGAAGGCAGACTCCCCCGTTTATCGACCGAAACGCGTTTGTAACCATCCCTAACGCGACTGGTTATTCCGCGTTAGGGGAAGGAGGAGGCGGTGAGAGAGAAAGGGAAAGGACGTTGACGTCTCCGCTGCCATCTCCGAGCTGGTGAGGCTGGGATGGCAGACCCTTCGCGCACCAGACAGCGTAGACAGGCGAGAAGGCGGTGCGTCGACCCTGAAGCAGAGACTGCGCGCCCTCTTTTTTTGCTTCGTTCTCGCTCCACGGCTTCGGGTTACCTGTCCGCTCCGGATGATCTCGCGTTGCGCCATTCGTCTTGGCCTAGGAGGCACGCCGTCGCGGCCCCCGCGCTCAAATTGCGCGCTCAGACGTAATCACGCCGACGCCACCCTGCCGGCGCGTACTCAAGACGACGCGTGTAATGGAGTGGCTCTCTCTTTCGAGATGTGTCTTTTTCTCGCGTGAGCGAGGTATCGTTCTCCGGCCTGACCGCTTGATATCGTAAACCATCGCGGGACGACCGTCTTTGGGAGAAAATAAATCAGCGCGTACGTTAGCGACCGTTGCGCCTCTGGCGGATGCGCAGGCGTTTGGGCCTGTCAAGTAAGAGGCGTGCAACGATAGAAAAAAATATATATATGCGGAAGGCTTGCGTGCAGGCTAATGAAGCGAAGGCGCTGTATTAATTAGGATGTGCCCAGAGGCCAAGTTTCAGAGCCGAATGAAAAATGGCCGTGAAGTGCCTCAATGAAGTGGGACTTTCACTGGGTGGGACTGCCATTTGCATAAAGCATTTTGACCTTCGCTCAATGACGCAATTAAGGAGAACATTGAAAACATATTTTTAGAAACATGATTACTATTTTTGCGCCATACCCTACCTGCCACGATGACTATTGAGAATCAGGCGCCGACATCCTCTGGGTTAAAGCGTGCGAGCATTCATGCAATGGACGAGAACGACCGC
Source organism: Rhipicephalus sanguineus (assembly GCF_013339695.2). Taxonomy (NCBI): domain Eukaryota; kingdom Metazoa; phylum Arthropoda; class Arachnida; order Ixodida; family Ixodidae; genus Rhipicephalus; species Rhipicephalus sanguineus. Next base: position 208,078,177 of record NC_051180.1, read on the forward strand.
TGATGTGTGCACCTCTTGCCTCTACTCCGATTATTAAGAACAAGTATTTCTGGACATGTAGACATATTTGCATAGTGCAATATGAACGAGGACAGATGAGAGGACGCAACACATCATCTGTTCCCGTTCATTTTGCGCCGTGCAAATATGTCGATGCTAAATCACCAACCAGCCGAAGCTACTGTTGTATCAAACTGAACATGTCCGCATATGTATATTTATTGTCGACTGGAAGGTAAGCTACGGCATCTTTGGTAATGTCCAGCACAAATGTAGCATGGTTGCTTATCGCCGTTTTACTCTCCCAATTTAAATTAAGAGTAAGAAAAACAGAACCACAAGACTAAAGTGCTTTTGTAAGAAATGAATAGACTTCATACGTAAGGGCACCTAAATTCTTCCAGAAAGGGAGAGTTGTTTAGCCTTGAACTTCACACGCTCCATCGCGTGCGTGCAAGGGCAAACTGCGCAGCGCACACGGAACAGCGTTTAGCGCCGAGGATAACGACCGGCGCTGGCACGCGTGGCTTCTCGCGTTTGCCACCGCTTAGGGAGGTACAGACGGTCGGAGGGATGGGGGGGTGTATACGCTCGTGCACCGTGGAGCGGGCATACGAAGCCAAAGCACGCGAGATGCCCCAGAGATCGACGCATCCACCGTCAAGAGAGCCGCAAATACCTCGCAAGATGGAAGCCGCGGCACAGCGGGGATGAGGCCACCACCCCCCGTCTCAACCCGAAACAAGTTCGGACGGAGGGAATCGCGTAGCGAGCGGCGGCGCCGCTGGCCCTTTCCGCATTTGATGCATGGGGCAACGGCGGGCGCCATTCGTCATCGGCCGCGCGTTCGTCGGCGCTTGATAATCTTGAACGTGGAGATTTCACTCCCTCCCCCCATTCGCCGGTCTCCGCGGTCTTCCATTTCTCTCTCCCTCTTTATTCAGTTTCCCCTCTCTCGAGTCCGCTTCTCTGGCTGAAGGCCGAGGGAGCCTGAGGAGGCCCGGCGGCCGGAATTCTCGACAGAGATGAACGACGCCCTCTCACCCTCGTCTTTCGCTCCTCACTCGTCGGCCGCCTTCGCCTTCCCACTTCATTCTTCTCTTTCCCCTGCTGAGTTCACGCTGAGGTAAGACTTACTCCTCTTTCTTTCTTTTGCACGACGGAAAAAGAGCGTGTCCGCTCCCCTCCTCCTAAGGGCTCGCCCTTTCCTCTTCGCGATGCTGTTCTTCTTCGTCGGTTTGCGATGCTGCCTTGTAGGACCCTCCTTTCTCTCAGGCCCCCGGGATTATAATTCGGCGCAAGGGAAATTACCGACGCTGCTGCTGCTGCTGCTGCTGCTGCAGCAGCGAAACGGGCAAGACGCGCGCGCTGAGTTGAGCGCCGGCGAGGCAAACTGAACAGACCGAGCAGCCAAGCGTTTTGTGCTGCGCGATGCACCACCGACCGACGCGGCAGCAACGAAGGAGCGGTTGAGTTTGGCCCAGGGCCAAGTTACCCCCCCCCCCTTCCTCTTGTTTTCCCGTTCTCCACCTCGACTAGCCGCCACCGCTGCTGCTGCTGCTTGTGCAAGATGCATGCGCCAAGACACAGGGATGAGGCTCTGTCTTGTACTACTGGCGCTGCCGAAAGGGAAAAATAAGACGCGGGAGAGAATTGGCCGTCCTCGCCCTCGCGTAGAAAGGAGCAACCGACGAGCACGGGGTCCAGGACAGGGTGGCGTGTTTACGCGCCCCAGTTTGCACCCTGCGACGATGACTGACGAGGCCGTTGGCGCCCGCGGAGAGTTTTGAAGATGCATCAAAGGAGCACCGCTGCTTTCCCGCGCACTTTCGTTTTCCTTTTGGTGTCGCTAGGATGATGGACTTCGTGCCAAGGCAGAGACGAGTGGCATCTGTTTGTACTATGTGTCCTTGTTCTCGAGAAATTTAAACGATGCAGACGAAGGAATGGCGAGCTTAGTGCTCCTAATTTTATGTTTGCGCTAACTAAAGGACAGGGACGTAGCCAGAAATTTATTTCTAGAGAGGAGGGTGGGGGGTCCTTTTCTTCGAGTCTCCCCCGTCTCCCCCTTTAAATATGTTCTTGCGTGTGTGTGTATACATACAAAACGTAAAAGCTTTGGGAGGTTTGAATCCCCCCCTCCCCCCCACTGGATACGCCAATGCTAAAAATCACCATGTTCGAGGGTAAAGGAGAGAGAAAAAGGAGGGTATGATGATGAACCTTCTGTAAAGCGCATAGAGAGAGAGAAAAGTCAGGTGCGAAATGCAGAGAAATGTACCAGGAGAAATGCTCGTGGTTTGCTACCCTATCGTGGAGCAGGGAAAGATAGGAAAGAAAGTTGAGAGGAAATCATAGAGACACCACAGACAACTAGAATAATGCGTGCACGGCGCTGTGGGTTTTCTGCGTATAATAAGTGGCAATTGTCAAGACGGCGAGGCCACTGAAAAGCCAACCGGCGCGCCACCTGGATTAGGATGCACCCACTAGTGCACCGTTGTCCTTCATAACCACTGGTACTCCCTCGTGATATTGTATTTTCGGAATAAAGAGGGCTTCTTTGAGAAACAACGTGAACGTAGTTACTTATGATGATAATTGCCTAAAAAGAAAGAGGAGTCTAGTCTAGTGACCAACTAATGTGAAACAAGGATGATCAGACATCTGCATTCAAGAAAGCAACCGCGCGAGTGTCCTTCGATCTTCGTTTGAATACGACTCAAAGTGCAATGGGGCGGTGTCCTTAAATTAAAGGGACACTAAAGAGCAAAACTATTTTTCTCCAATTAGTAAAGTAGTCTTCCACGATACCAAAAACACCACGCTTGCTGCGAGAAGACGCTTAATAAGCGAGAAGACGCGCAAAAAGAAAATACAGGTGGCGACGCCACCTTGAAATTCCCGCACCATCTGCCATGACGTCACATATTTTTGACGGCGCCTGCTTGGGCCTACGTAGTTCCTAATCGGTTAAATCGAAGTACATTGTCCTCTGAGGGGGGCAGAGACTTGACAAAACGAGTTTGTGGAAATCTAGTCGAGCCAGTGGCGCCAAAATACGTTAAATGCTCTTTGAAACCTTTTACGTCACGAATTACAAAGTTCAGAGCGAAATTTAAAAACGAAACTTTAAACTTGGTTTTCTCCTCTAATATTAAACCTATGGTGGTGAACTAAACTACACAAAAGTTCTCCGAGGGCACTTTATTAATCTAAACCAATTCACTGTTTCTCTTTAGTCTCCCTTTAAGTCACGACGGCTCACAAAAGCCGAAGAAACATGTTCTTCGACAGTATATATAGTGAGTATAGTGAGTTTGCAGACATAATAAAATTATACAATTGCACTGTCTAGACGACAGTCCCTAATGTCAGAACCTTGAACAGACATGTTAGCCAGTTGACAAAACTTTGATCACTTGCGCCACCTCGGGAGCAGTCGGGCATTTCGAGAAGGGATCGGTGATCAAGTTATGTACAGTGTGTATCGAATCCACACGGTCATAAACGAAATGAGCGCTATGTTATGCCGACAAATAATAATAATTACATGATAGTAGTCTGCTGGAAAGGCTGGTGCGACATGCTGCAAACGTAGGGGATAGTTGACAGGAGGTGTAAAAGAGGACGGGAGAATATGTCCTGCCTTTCCCTTTTTAAGTAAAAACACTCAAACTTTTGTAATAATAATCATAACGCTTATTCGGATTTCTTGGTTCTTCCGGGGAGATGGAGAGAGGCATAACGGAAAGGCAGAGAGGTTAGCCTGCCTCAGCCCAATCGGCTACACTGAACTGGGGAACGGGGAAGGTGACTGAAAGGTAAGGAGGAGGGAAGTTCGTACATCCTACTAACACACACACAGAAAGAAGTGTCTGTGTGGTAAGTGTAGTACGGGATAGGCAGGGCCTACCAGTGACCTGGCTGGCCACAAGTGTTCGTGCATCCTAGTAAGAGAGAAATGCTTTAATGAAAAGCTGGAGATGTTTGCCTGGCTATTCGCCTGACATGTCACTCCAGGTGCTGGGTGATGATTATGATATATACACTGATAATCACACACATACATAGACTACAGGTCACCCGAACATCCTGCCGAAGCAAGGCAAACTTTGACGTACGGGTAAATATAATATAATATAATATAATATAATATAATATAATATAATATAATATAATATAATATAATATAATATAATATAATATAATATAATATAATATAATATAATATAATATAATATAATATAATATAATATAATGATTCGCATCACTAAGTTCTACTGCTTCCTTATCATGCACTGTATACATGAAAGGCCGACTCTGTGATAAAGTGAACAGAGAGCAGTTAGGCCTACTAAAGAAAGGCGAGAAAGAAAACAGCTGGAATCGAATTGTGCCATCGCGGCTCCAGTCACAGCGGAGTCTATACAAGGAGATTCTGTTGGAATTATAACAAGGATAAGGTAGTAGTAGCAAGGCTGTCAGGTCTGACAGCCTGGCTGCTATTGTCTTATCCTTGCTAGAGAGCTGACAGCTTGGTTCATATTAACTTGTCCGACGGTCAGGCGAGCGACATTTCCACGTTATGCTAACCTATGTATCAGTGAAGGAAATACAAAAAAGAAAGAAAGAAAAAAAGAAAGGTATGCTTACTAACAGCTGCATGTAGTAGCGGGGATTGCATAATAACAGCACTGTGATTATTCCATTATGACCCGTTCCCGTAGCATCGGGGTTTGTGACATTTATGTGGATGGGCTTTGTTAATATATTGCCTTAAAATATTTGCAACTAACAAAGCAGGAACTTTATATATTAAGTCTAAGCCACTTAGTGGAAAAGAGAGAGAGAGTAGTTTTGAGGTTGGGAAAGAAGCTAACTTCTGCAACCTATAATAGGTCGCGGCGCAGTGTCATTGGGAAAGGAGGGGTGGGAAGGGGGAGTGAAAATTAGAAGGCAGCGGAGGCCACTATCAGATGAATACCGACGCTACCGAGTTCCATGTCGGGGTACCCTTCAGATGATGTGCCGGGTGCCCGAGTGGCACTGGGAACCGAAACCAATAAATCCAGTATCCGAGGCGGGCTCTCTACCATTTCGCCACCGCTGCGGTGAACGACAGAATAAGGAAACTATTTAAGGCTGACATATTCACCCTTCTCTACGTACGTCACGTCTCGAATAGAAAAGTACTCGCATACTGCCGCGAAAAAGACATACATTGAAGTCACTGCTTTTTAAGGCAAAAGCCGTAGATGTCCCGTCAAACACGAAAACTGACCGTCGGCGTGAACGCCAAGTGATGCGAAAATGCATGATCATGCGATGACGCCATTGAAGTCACAGGTCGCCAAAATTTCTGACGTCACTACGGCGTCACACAACGTGACGTCAAGCGATGACGTCATCACAGTGTGTAGTCGCTTGTTCAAACGCAGGCCGATCTCGGAGGCAGTGCTGCAAGACCACGTGAGGTGCAGAAAGCAGCGATGCCTCCGATCCCGGAGGCAGTAAAAAAAAAAAACGCTAGCATGCATAAAGCTTTCGGGGAATGGGGTATGGATCAGCGCAATTGACTGAGGACAAAAATGAAAAGCAACAAAATAACAAGAGCAACAACACGGCTTTCGCCTTCGAGTCGTCTTAGGCGAATGTATAAGCAATCGTGTAACTCTTCTTATGATTACTGCATATGTGCTGTCAGATTGGGTAGGAAGAGCAGCCGGCAGCTCCGATCGTTTTTCTTACTCTGGTGGAGATTGATCGCTGTCATCCTTAAAGATGACCACTGCAAGTGAAACAAACGCGAGCACTCGGAAAACCGCGTTGAGCAAACTGCGTAACCTACCACACGAATAAACAAAGCCACGCCTCCTTTCTTCTAAAGAAAGCATAATTTATTTATTTATTCTCGATGCCAATAAACGGAGGCGGCAGACCAACGAGCCGACCTCCCACTTGGAAAAATAAATGTCGAGGGAACCAAGCCAGCAGCCGCGCACCTTGGCCGACATAAATTACGGCGACCAGTGCTTCCGCGCTGCTACTGGCGCGCTTCGCCCGGAGACACCGCCGAATCGTCCCTGTCCCGGAGGGTGGATCCGCGATATAAACAATCCCGCCGCCGCAGCGGGACATCCCCAAGGTGTCGCTATTGATGCTAATCCCTTGCCGCCACAGTTGTCCGATGTCCTCCTACTACCCCCCCCCCTTTTTTTTTTAAATCGCTTGGCTTCAAGGTGTTGTCCTTTTTTTTTCTTTTTCATTCGCAGCCGGAGTGTAGATGTGAGGATGAACGCCGGTAGGACGAGAGCTACCCTGCCCAGCAAGGACCCTGCGTGGTGGTACAGAGCCATCGCAAGCGTGTGCACCCAGCGAGCGGTGCGCCCCCAACTTCACGCTCAGGTGGCTTCGAGAGCGTCGCGTCGCCCTTGGGAAGCGTAGCGGCACCCCGAAGTCGGTTGCGCAGCGTTCGCCGGCCACTTCAGGAGTTCGCTCGCCTGTGACAGGCGCTGATTGGACGGCCGCGCTCCGCTGTGACGCCGGCGTGCCCTTAGCCGTCCCCCATGCCTCGATCCCGGGACGCTGTTCACCCGGGGTCTTCCCAACCTTGCTTTTCATGTCTCTTCTTATATTATATTGTTCTCGTTCTTTCCGGGTGGCTATCACCGGGCGGAGGCTGACAAACACGCCATGGCGTCGACATTTGTAGCACTTTTCGTTTTATGGCACTCGGACAGGGCAGTGTGATCGGTGCAGTGAGAAACATTGAAGTCACTAATGCTGCTAAAGCATCGCAAACTAAAAAAAAAAAAGGAAATTGGGTTTTAGAGGAAGATGAACGACAATGATATTTTAGAAGGACGAGCCGCGGTAGTGCAAAATGCAGGAGTGCGACCGGTGGGCCCAAAGCGTATGAGGTGCGCTTTTGATAACACACAGCAGTGGGAAGTGCTGACACAACAGAATTTCAACCATCTGGACTTGTATTGCCGCGAAGGTAATATTTAGGCAACCGGGCTTTCAAAGAATTCTCGTAATTTAGCGCTGTGCATGTGACCCGCTGCGGTACCTCACTCTCTTGTGATGTGAGACAGACAGACAGACAGACAGACAGACAGACAGACAGACAGACAGACAGACAGACAGACAGACAGACAGACAGACAGACAGACAGACAGACAGACAGACAGACAGATAGATAGATAGATAGATAGATAGATAGATAGATAGATAGATAGATAGATAGATAGATAGATAGATAGATAGATAGATAGATAGATAGATAGATAGATAGATAGATAGATAGATAGATAGATAGATAGATAGATAGATAGATAGATAGATAGATAGATAGATAGATAGATAGATAGATAGATAGATAGATAGATAGATAGATAGATAGATAGATAGATAGATAGATAGATAGATAGATAGATAGATAGATAGATAGATAGTACGCCACAACAATAAACAGAATGGACGATATATAATCTCTTGATGAGCGATCGACAAATAAATAAATAGTAGTCACATGTGCATCTTTTTTGGCATAAGGTTTGACGGAACGGGTAAGTGATGGAATGAAATTTATATGCTAGTTTGACAGAAAGAAGCGGCAGCTACTTCAGCTAAGTGTGAAAGGCACAAGCACATGCTCCCGTCAGGTAAGAGGACCTCTTCGTCAGTCATGCCCTCCAGTGGCTATACAGCTGCATACATGGGCAACCAGACGCAACCAAGGCGATTAATGGACACACAACTCCCGTAACTACTACATCCCCCCCCCCCCCTCCCCTCAAGCAAAAAAAAAAAAACAACTTTTGGTTTTTTTTATACTCTCACGGTCAACGTGATGCTGACGTGAAGGAGAAGCTACGTAAATAACGCGCGTTCAAGTAACAGCGCTCCTTTAAAAAATCACACATTGTTTGCTGGCTCTGGAAATAGAACACAAAAGCATACTCTTGAGAAAGCAAGACAAGAGAAATTACACCTCAGACGCAGACGTTTAATTATTTTGCTCTTTTCCACTTTTCTATTCCGTGGTTTTGCAAGCGTGATACCATAGTACGTGGACTATGCGGCGATTTTATACCCGCTTCAAAAAAACCCGAGAGCGCTGTAAAGGACTCGGCACAGTTCAGTTCCAACAGTAATTCTAACTTGAGACGTGCTACTTGACATCACATCTAAAGTACTACCCACATGACCCTAACAAAGAAAAAAAAAAAGCGAGACGTTTAATTTGTGGCTATACTTCACTGCAGAGCACTGGTGTAAAGGGTAAAGCCCCCTGTTCTGAAAACCAAAGAGCGTGGTCAAGAGAACACTCTGTTTGAAAGCAAAGAACAACTAAAGATGGATGAACATTTACTGCAACCATCCCAAGTTTATAGTGAAAGGGCAGAAAAAGCAGAAAGAGATATAAAAGGAAGGCTAAAACCGTTTGTCCCTAGCTCTACTTGAGAACCACCACCACAATCATCATCATCATCATCAAACCAAAGACAATCAGCCACCTATGCGAACGCCGTCATCGGCACACGAGTGTCCAAAAGGCAAATGCAAATCAACGAAAAATCCGTCAGAATCAGGCAGGGAGCTATGGTTATACATTGGCGCTGGCTTGCCGATCATGACGGATAAATGATAATTAGACGAATATTCTTGGGCTTCATCGAAACTTCCGCGCCAACGTTGACACGTTGATAAACACCAGACGCGGGTCGTTGCTTCAAACAGCGGTGCCCCACTTGCGTGTTTGCGTGTATACCGTGCTTGGCTTCGCGATGGTCCTTCATGTGCACGCAGACATGCGCAGGAAGGGTGCACTCATAATCGGGTCAAGCTTAAAGTGCTAGATAAGCCAGGAAACCGAACATTGTTCGTCTGGTTTCCTAGATATAACTGGCATTTAACCAGAACCTTATTAAGAGTGTGGAGAAACGTTTATAACATTTGTTTAAGTAAACCAGAGGCAAAAAAGTTTTAACAGCATATGAGTTCCCCGGCGCGCATTTTCAAAAGTTGTTTCATGTGGAGATATGCATTTGACAACTGAGAACATTACATTGGTTGCAGTAGGACTGAAAGTTGGGCTCGTTATAGTAATAATTGTGGTTGAACGTCCCAAAACCACGATATGATTATGAGGGATGTCGTAATGGAGTGCTCCCGAAATTTTGACCACCTGTGGTTAAATCTATGTTAAATCACCTGTGGTTAAATCGTGGTTAATCTAAATCTAAGTACACGGGCCTCGAACATTTTCGCCTCCATCGAAAATGCGGCCGCCGCAGCCGGGATTCGATCACGCAACCTTCGGGTGATAGTCGAGCACCATAACCACTAGACCACTGTGGCGGGTAAGTTTGGCTAGTTGGTAAGGCCGCATGTTAGAGGCATGGTAGCATGGTAGCACGCATCCGTGTCCCTTCTATTTTCCCCTGTGTCTGTCGTTACGCGCTGTACTAAACATGTTATACATTGCCATGATTACCATTCCTGCCTCGAAAGACGCACATTGCGCCCTCATAGAGCGACATGAGAGGTACTGAATGGCGCACAAGAGCTGATCATGCTTCGTCCGCGATGAAGGTTAAAATGACTACATTTGTATCATTGTGTCATTAGAGTTACACTAATCGTGGAGGAACATGCGAGGAGTTTCCCTGCACGAAAGATTGCGTGTCAATAAAACGAGTTTATTTTCTCGTTTGGTTATGCCATAAGCCATGTGATACCGGGTCAATAGATTTACGTACAAATTCATATATTCATGGCATACATCTGAAAGGGAACGTAAAAAAAAAAGAACAACCATCGAGTGACCATGCACTTTGCCCACAAGACGAAGTACTGCGCACAGAAAGATAACTTATATAAGACGGTGCATACAAATGTTAGCAAAAGCGTGCTTGGCGAGCGCTTGCGTAGTGGTGAACAGAGATAAAAGTTTATATAAGCGAATGCCTGGCATAAATGTACACCTCCCGACAGATGTGTGCCTTATTACCTATAATTATTTCACAGAAACGTGCGGGCCAAATCAACGTCAGCCACGACGCTTGGCTATATCGTACAGAAGGAAAAAAAAGTTAGGCCTACTGCACGTACCATAGTGAACCGAGACTGAGCGGCAGGAAATGAAGTATCGCCGTGAGACACTCGAAAACGGCTTATTATGTTGTATGGACTTGGTCGCCAATGGGCAGATTCCATCTGTATACGTAGGGTGGTGTTTGTCCCCCAAAGGCGTCTGGCAGTGCTGTTCACCTGTCCAACAGAAAGTGTCCTTGCAGTAGTAACGTTAACGACGACATTTTATGTGCCTGCGCTGGGCTGGTTTCCAAGGCGGTTATGGCATAGCTGCGCAATGACGTCGCCATTGAGAACACTGCTGGTCGAGGCTTACATTTTGTTGCGTCACCTGAATTGTTTCACTTTATCCCTTCATAGGTGAACTAGAACACAGAGATAATGATTACGTGGGCCGTTATTTGAAACTAGTGGGTAAAGCAACGCCAGTACTTTAGCGTTCTATTTTCGTTAGTCGTTTGTTCAGGATGAGAAGTAAACAGCCGATATTCAGAATTCGCCTCACAGTAGTAACTTCCAGGTATATATGGCGCAAACAGTGCAGTCGCTTCTGAAGGTATGTCTGAAACCAGCATTTGTTTTATAGTATACCTGCTGTTTCTTGAAAGCCATTGTGCGCTCTTTGAGAGTAGCAATTAGAGCACTGCACGGGCTCGGGCCTACCCGAAAACCCGAGCCCGGCCCGGCCCGTGGGCCGGGCCGGGCCGGGTAAAGTAGTTTTCACGGAGGGCCCGGGCCGGGCTCGGGTCTGAAGCTTTGGGCTTAGGGCCGGGCCCGGGTTTGAGGTGGCGGGCTCGGGTCGGGCCGGGCTTGGACTTTGCTCAGTTCTTAAAGGGGCACTAAATGGAAACAATGAATCGGTTTAGACTGATAAAGTATACTCTGAGAACTCGAATGTCGTTAATTTCACCATCATAAGTTTATTCAGGAGAAAATCAAGGTCAAAGTTCTATTTTTTAATGTTGCCCCGACGTCATTGATTTCAAACTTAATTTTTGTCGTATTTTAGGGACATTAGCTCAATGATATTTCCTGAAACTTGGCTTGTTAAGTCTATGACTTCCTCAGATGTCAATGTACTGCATTTTTTTACCGATTAGGAACTACGTAGGCCCCAGTAGACGCCGTCAGAATCTCTGACGTCACGGTGTTTGCTGCGCGAAATTCCAGGTGACTTCGCTATTCGCATTTCTCTTTTGCGCGTTTTCACGCTTACGAAGAGTCTTGTCGCGGCGAGCGTGGTTATTTTGGAATTGTAAGAGAGTAATTTACTGATAATAGAAAAAGCGTTTTTCTCTTTAGTGTCCCTTCAAGCTTCTTCCACATACGTAGTGCCTACATACGTGTTCCAAATTATGTCCCGAAAAAACGTTTTCTATATGTGGTGCAGGGTATTTGGGGAAGTTTATGAAGTACAAGTACTGAACTTCGTTTGCTTCTTGCACATGGGGCTACTTGAATTAGCTCAAACGGGCGAGCTAAGTTAGATAGATCAGGCGCTTATAACATCTCGCTAGTCTGTGCTTCATTTGCATTTGTTGTGATTTTATATCCCAAATGTTATTTTTTAATCGCAGTAATAAATGTAATATAATAAATTTATGCCTTTAACTTATCATCACAAGCGCAATCACAGAGTTCCAAAGCGGGGAAACGTTCTTGAAAGTTCCAGCCCTCCACTAAAGCGAAAGTACTGCGCGGAATCTCGTTACAATAGAATCCCTATAAAGACACATTCTTTTACCATCGCTCCGCCACAGCTCCCAGTGGTCATGTGACACGACATGGACATGCCCAGCCTGCTTTGTGTGCCCACATTGGTAATGTCTTAGCTTTCGTCTTGCTCCGCTATATCAGGGGTCTCAAAGTCACCTCCGTTGGGCCGCATTGACGAAAATTTACTCCCACGACGGCCAGGACAAGGTGCCGAAGGTAGGCGCGCGGGGGCATAGGTTGTAGAAAACGTCAGCTAAGGTTGTCATTTGAGGAAGGACCTTTCCCGCAGCTCATGTATGGGTTATTTCTGAAGGGGATTTGGCGGCAGGATTCCTACAACATATCGATAGCTATCTTCAAAATGACGAAAACCTGGACGCCGATTCTGACATGTTGTTTCACGGTTATGTATCAACGCATGGTGACCGCAGGGGGTGCCTCACGAAAAAAAAAAAAAATGTTTTAGACCTGTCATACCTGTGTAGCTCAAGAAGGTACGTATAAATAAAATTAAAAACAAATAGACGAAGACAGTCATGTGGGGGCCGCGGGCCGCTAGCGAGAGGTGCGCAGGCCGCGTGTTTGAGACCCCTGCAATATATAGTGCGAGAGCTACATGATGCTGCCGCAACAGTTCTGGAATATGCAGGAACAGCATAGGTGACGTGACGAAGTATCTGGCTTGAAAAAAAAAAAACGATTACGAATTCCGTGCCGGATGATGTCCCCTTAGCTCGAACCATATGAATTCAATGAGTAATCGTCGAGAAGCTTATTCGCGCCTTATCAAACTGGAGCGAAATCACTTCGTCCACCTCCTGCCAGTCCTACCCGCGTATTCCAATGGCCACCTTCTATCGGTACAGCATCGTTAGGAAGGCATACACCATTGTAATATAGAAAAAAAAAAGAGCACGGTGCAAACCATGCATAACATGAACTGCTGAAAACTGCAAGTAGAAGCCCTCAAAGAGGAGTTTTATAGATGCTATTGAAGAGTGGCACGACGTTCGGGAACGAGAGAAATGAAGGGATGAGCTGGACAGCTGTGTTCATTCTGCAGAGGTCCACAATGACATTCTAAACTAGCTCCAGTGGTGGAAGCTAAGAACAACGACTGCCCACGCCTTCAGAATTCGTAAGGCAGATGTGCGCCCCTGCGGCTAGCGAAAGCAGTGCAACAAATTTTAGCGCGCCAGGATATGTGGTGCAACAGCGCATGACATGCTAAAAGGCAGAATCCCCTGATAATTGGATATTTAGCACAAGAACATGTGAAGAAATAAACTATAAACTATGCCACAAAACCTTATAGACCGTATATACTAGCAGTGATGCGATATATCATAACGATGCTATGACAAATTGTTATTTCTTCCTTTCGGCTGCTTATACGAATATGAAGTACACGTGGCGCACACGGATCGTTATAATTTTTATCTAGGTTAGTGTACTTGAAAGAAAGGTAATAAATTTGGCTTTTTTTCCCTCTATTTCTCTTCCTGTGGCAAGGTATGTTGAAGACAGGTGTTACATATCCAGAAGGGTGCACGATTGGCTTTGTCGTCAGAGCATGCTTTAAATTTCAATAGAGAGTGTAAGGTTCGGGAAAAAACAGAGAGCTTGGGGAGGGCCGTTGGCGCCAGTTTGCCGGCACCGTGCCCCACGCAAACAGAGGGACGGCGTGGGGTTTACAGACATCTGTCAACGGGTCAAGTCGGCGCCGAGGGAAGGCAGTCGGTGGCCGGTTGCGGCGTGCCGGCGTCGTTTCTTGAAAGCACCCCCCCCCCTCCCCCGAGTGCGGGCTGCCGCGAAAACAACTCGGGAGGTGACCTCATTTGGAACACTGTGTAACGTCATCCCTTCGGTGGAGCGCTTTTCCCTCCGCGGGTGCGGCCGCATGGGTTCTAGAAACTGGCGCGCCAGAGTTGGCGGGACCACGTGGCCGCATTGAGGAAAGGGATGCTGAGAAGGAGGAAAAGAGGCCGACCGGGGAAAGTAGGTGAGTCTGAGCAGGGCGGTGTTACTGCGAGGCAGTACTCGGGTCTCCCGAGGTGTGGGCTATGTCCAACGTAGACGCCCTGACTTTGTAAATATGCTGTAAATATGTTGTTTTTGTAACCATCTGTATATAAACTGCTTTAATTCTCCATCATCTCCGAGCCTCTGCCTGCAAATCGCCACCACGACCGTCGCTGACGGGGCACCTCGGTGACGAACCTTCACAAGCCTGGTGATCAGCCTCTGGCTGAAACGCGATTATCGGATCACGGGTAAAGGACCCAAAACTTTACTGGTGGCAGCGGTGGGATCTCTTCAAGCATCTCGCGACGGCGAAGGGATTCAGCAGGCCGTGAAGGGGAGGCAACGCTTCGGCAGCGGGTCAAGATTCCGTGTCGAGCACTCGGCGCGGGCGGAGAGAAAGCAGCGGCATCAGCAAAGCAGTGCAGCACGGGGACCAGGGTCCTAAGGACGCCAGGAGACAGCCGTGGGAGTCGGCTGGCCCGCTTCTTCAAGTCATCTACCGGGCGCCGGCGGATCGAAGCGAAGGGCTACAGCAAAACCAGCGCGGAAGGGAGGACAGGAGCTACGCAGCGGTCGTCTCGACGGGTGAGTGCTCTTCTTCTTCCGCCTGGGCCTGTGCACTGTGTTCGGATTAGGCTAGGTAGGGGTGTAAATGGAAACACGGTTCGCCTATCTAAATCCAGACAGACGCACGACCAGCGGCATGGGCGACGCTAGCGACAACGAGGAGGTCGGAAACGAGGTCACCGGTCTGGAGGAGCCAGAGAGCCATTCAGAAGTAGAAGTTCTCAAAATGAAAATCAGATTGAGAGAGTTAGAACTGGAAATTGCAAGAGAACAACGTGGCTCCGGGCCGACCCCGCGCGGTAACGGAGGGCAGGAGAACCACGGTGAAATGCGACATTTTTCAAAATTGATTAGCAGCGTGCTGCCAAAGTTCCCGACGGAAGCCGAGGTCCCGGTATGGTTTGAGGCTGCCGAGAGCGCGCTGGAAGGGTACGAAGTACCAAAAGCTTGGTGGGGCCAGATTATTTTTCCATTGGTCGCGGAAAAAATCCCATTTTTGTCGACGCGCTTGGCACCACCACAGCATAGGGACTACGAGGTACTGAAAGGCGCGGTACTCGAGGAAATGAAGCTTTCCGCAGGAGAATACCTCCGCCGGTTCCATGGGGCGAAGAAGCGAGCGGCAGAAGGGTGGCGCGCGTTCGCGACCAGGCTGCAGAGCTACTTGCGTTGTTACGTGGAGGCGAGAGGCGTGAGTACCTTTGAGGAGCTCGTCGACCTTTTTACCGCGGACCAGATGAAAGACAGCTTGTCGGAGGCCGCCTTAAAATATGTAACGCTCCAAGAGGGAGGGAGCTGGCGCAAGGCCCACGAAATTGCGGCGTTAGTCGTAACATTTGAGGAAGCGGAAGGCGAAAACGGTGGTGTGAAAAGGTCGGAACGCAAAATCATTGATACAATGACCACGGGCCCAAAGGATCGGGCTAAACCACTAGCGCGGGAGCCCACAAGGCGCGGGGTTGCTTCCTATGCGGTGAGCATGGACACTTGAAGGCGGATTGCCCGCGAGCGGAAAATCGCGACGCCGCGGCGTCTGGCTCTCAGGAGAGGATAGGTTTGTCCGCACGCGTATCGGCGACGGCGATAGTTGCAGGAGGGCATGAACGCGAGCCCATCGGATTATGTTGCGGAGACGTTGGGGTTCGCGCCATTCTTGACACGGGCACTGACGTCACGGTCGTCCGGGAGAGCGTAGTCCCGCCGGAGCTTGTGCAGCCGCACGGGTCAATTACACTGATCTCCGCGTTCGGGGAAGAGGTACGTGCAAGGCTGACAATGCTGCCGCTGGCGCTCGCGCGTGGCCCAGTAATCTTCGCGGACGGTAAGGCAGCAGTGCCGGTGTTGTGCGCGCTGACGGACAAACTAAGGGCACGCACTGACTGTTTGTTGTCCGAGGATGCGTGGAAGTTGCTCAAGGAGGCGGATAGAGTTAGACAACAGACCGCGCACGCACCGCAGCCTGATATGCGGGCGAAGCCGTCGAGGGTTCGAGTGAGCGAGGCCGTGTTAGCGTTCGACGATCAGTGCTCCGGAAAAATGTTCCCTAAGCGGAAGGGACCGGGTAGGGTCCGCGGCAGACACCGTTGGCGACGCCGACGGGGCAAAGATAACGCGGTAGTCGCTGGCGCTCCAGGGCTAGAACGTTCTGCACATCACAGAAAGGGCAGCGCCCATGTCAACGAGGGTCCGGTGTTGCGCGTGCCAAATGCATGGCGGTATCCGAGTAACAGTGCCGGGCAGTCGGCGGGAGGGGGGAGTGCTCCCCTTTGTGCACCAGCAGTACGGAACTAAGTCTGTGAACTCCGTGCCGCGGTTGACATTTTGTGCACGCGTTTTGCACGCCTCTGAAACCGTGTCACCCACAAACTGCGAGGTGGAAGTGTGTGTGCGCAGTGGACGGTTATTGGACGGACGTACATGAACGTTATTTTTTGTTGTTTACCTTCGCCGGGTCTCCCCTGTAACTGGAGACCCTGGCCCACTGTGTTTATTGCCGCGTAACGCAACGTTAGACATTGTTGCCATGTTCCTTTTTTTTTCTTGTGGAAAATCGAGAGCGTGTTGACGCAAGTGTCGTGGTGCATACATGTTTAGCGTTGCGAAGGGCCATTAACCCTTAGCCGAGTACGGAGGACTTAAGGTTTCCCAAACCTTTTTTTTGTTTCATTGTTGTTCCCATAAGACGCGTCGGCCTCTTATGTGAAGCTTAAGGGGGGCGTGTAAGGTTCGGGAAAAAACAGAGAGCTTGGGGAGGGCCGTTGGCGCCAGTTTGCCGGCACCGTGCCCCACGCAAACAGAGGGACGGCGTGGGGTTTACAGACATCTGTCAACGGGTCAAGTCGGCGCCGAGGGAAGGCAGTCGGTGGCCGGTTGCGGCGTGCCGGCGTCGTTTCTTGAAAGCACCCCCCCCCCCTCCCCCGAGTGCGGGCTGCCGCGAAAACAACTCGGGAGGTGACCTCATTTGGAACACTGTGTAACGTCATCCCTTCGGTGGAGCGCTTTTCCCTCCGCGGGTGCGGCCGCATGGGTTCTAGGAACTGGCGCGCCAGAGTTGGCGGGACCACGTGGCCGCATTGAGGAAAGGGATGCTGAGAAGGAGGAAAAGAGGCCGACCGGGGAAAGTAGGTGAGTCTGAGCAGGGCGGTGTTACTGCGAGGCAGTACTCGGGTCTCCCGAGGTGTGGGCTATGTCCAACGTAGACGCTCTGACTTTGTAAATATGCTGTAAATATGTTGTTTTTGTAACCATCTGTATATAAACTGCTTTAATTCTCCATCATCTCCGAGCCTCTGCCTGCAAATCGCCACCACGACCGTCGCTGACGGGGCACCTCGGTGACGAACCTTCACAAGCCTGGTGATCAGCCTCTGGCTGAAACGCGATTATCGGATCACGGGTAAAGGACCCGAAACTTTACTGAGAGCACAATAACAACAAAGAGAAGAGAGCGTATACTGTTCCCTGTCTCCTCTGTTTTTATTGCGCTCCCTATCGAAACTGAAAGCATGCTGCAAATCACTTTCCTTGCTACAATATCTGCTACAAAACGCTCTTGGTGATCCCCATTGTATGTGCAGAAAAAAATAGGTACATTATACCTCTGCCGAACGAACGTTCATCGTACCCAATATCCCCGCTCAACTGTTTCCACGGTGAGCACCTTTTTACAAGAAAAAACCGTAGGTTAAAGTATAATTGTTAGCGAAGCATGCGCCAACAAAGCGTAGATATTTCATATACTTAAAACGCCTCGCTGTCGATTCCATGTTCGAGCAACACCACCTAGATTATTGGCTCGGGCCCCTGTCGGGCCCGATCTGCGGTCGGGCCGGGCCGGGCCGGGCCCGGGTCTGGCTTTGAGTCACCGGGCCGGGTTCGGGCGGGTAAACTTTAACGAGCTCCGGGCCGGGGCCGAGAATTCCGGCCCATGCAGTGCTCTAGTAGCAATTACTCTAAGGCTACAACAATTATAAAAAAACTAAACGGAAAAAGCAATTAGAAAACTAATTAAGAATCTCTTTCGCGATCATGCACTCTTCAAGAGAACTGTCGTAGCACAGTGTGTTTACAGCGATAATGTGCATCCCGACGAACAGAAAACAAATAACGAAACAAAAAATACAAAAATATTGATCCTTCTTAATGCGGCTCTTGCCAAGGAAGCAGCAAAAAAAAAAAATGAAACCATAGTTTAGCTGACGCACACCTCACGCCTCAAATACGCTAACATGTATTCTATGCGCTCCCTACCCCGTCAGGTCGTTTCGTTTAGTGGCAACTTTTGGAAGCACATGTTGTGCAGATGCCCTCTCATATCAACTGTTATGAGATGATGTCTACGAAAATTCCGTGCACATTTCATTTCTGCAGAACCGTGGCTTCGGCGAGTTGGTTAATGATCGTACTTTCGGGGAGCAACGCTAAGGAACACACGGACAGAGACGCGTAGTATAAGACGGCCGCTCTCGTATGTTTGTCTCGATTATTTCCTTCCATTGCGCCCCCCCCCCCCCCCTATTTTTACAGTCGCGTGAGTGGCTGCCGTGCATCAATATAGTTCTCTAGCATCGTCTATCAGTCTTTTTTTTTTTTTAACGGAGTGAAACGAGTTGATTACTCTCATCTTTCCCCCTTTACGAATTCTTTCCTCTCAATAAAGCCACCATTTTGAAACGCATCTTCAATTTCATCATACGACGCTATTATACAGCGCGGCCGCAATATTCGAGCGTGGCAAGCACGGCTACACAATGCATCATTCGTGTCCACTAGAGGAGAGCCAGTGTTCCAATTGCATCACATACCGAGTCCCTCATAACACCCACTTCGCTGTTACATCAGGTCGCACGGAAGCCCCGCTAAATTCGATCGTCTTTTCGTTCTCGTATATACACAGAATCTGAAATTCCGGTCGTTACATTCACCCAGGAACAACCTTTATATCCTCTGTTGTCATCCTCGATCGCCGAGAACACGTGAATGGTATTGTAAGAGAGGGTAAAATGGCAGGAGAGAAAGGGAGTACGAATTCCGAGGTTCTAGCCGGCAAGTGAGAAGCGCGAAGAAAGGAGAGGGTGGCGGCACAATGTGAAGGGTTGAGGGAGAGGGGGTGGAGGCGTTTGTAGAAGGCGCAGATTGGAGCCCAGCCCTTGACACGGCTTTCTGCGCGACTCTGGAGCATCGATCGGCTCGCGGAGTCTCGGCCGCGGGAGCGGCCATCATGAAGGATGGCACACGCCCAGGAAGCTGCGAGTAATAATTGTCTCTACGCGAAAAAGAGGAAGAAGAAGAAAAAAGAAAACGAGGGAGAAGAGAGAGCGAGAAGGGCGTAAAAGGAGGGCCTTGTCTTCTAGAGCGCTCCTCTCGCTTCGCGCGAGTTTTCCCGCCGTTGATCGCGATCATCCCGGCGTAATGGACTTCCGGCGGCCAGGAATGGGCGCCCTCTTATTGATCACCCGCATCAGCTGAGAATCAGCTGCTAAGTCTATTGACGCCGCTTCTTCGGCGAGACCCAATCTACGTGCCTGCCTGCCCAAGTTGGCCGGACGGCCTAAAAGCAGGCAAATGTCTATTCGCCCGACTGTCTCTGAGGTGCGGTCTATATATATATACACGGTTGCTCTTCCGACAGGATTTGTTCCTTCGCGGCTCATTTCGGCGTTGAGCCCGCGAAAGTGTTGTTCGCAAGCGGTGTTTGTTTGACTCGCGGGATTCGGGACTAAGTGTAGCTACTATAGAGGACTCTTTCCCATTTAGGACTGGGCGTTGAAATGGCAGCGATGGACAGCGGGAGAACCGTGCGCGAAGGGACGAGCTTTTCGGTGATGCCGTTATTCTGCGGTGACATGTCGCGCATTGAAGAAAACGGCTTTCAGCAGTGACACTATATACGTCGATGCTCGAAGCCATACTATTCGTAGAATAATGACTCCACGGTGAAATGGCGAAAAGCGCAGATTTCGTTTTCGGTGAGTGCGAACAGAATGATCCGGGCCACCATATATGGCGTGCGCAAGTGGTGACATCCTGACACGCAGCTAGTCAGCGTGTCAGAGATGGCTAAACCAGTATGCAGAGGTAAGCCGCTGAAACATGTGTATACAGTGCTCCAATCGCTGAGTGAGCTGTCTTCGTTTTGGATGACCATGCGTTATTGTTTGGTGTGCCGTCACGTTGCGGACAACGGGGAATTAATAATGTGGCAAATCAGTTCTGCGAAAGCCCACATTGTGAGGAATATTGAAGACAAAAGTGTTATCGACTCTATCTTTAATAATGTTGGGGTTTTAGGTCCCAAAGCCACATGGTTATGGGGGACGCCGTATTTGAGGGCTCTGGAAAGTTCGACCACCTGGGGCTCTTTAACATGCAACTAAATCTATGTTCACGGACCTCTAGGTCCACCAATCCACCCTATCGTGCACAAAGGTGCGAACAAATCGTGCTAGCTCAGATCCATGCCGAAGAGCAACTACATAGGAACGGCGTTGGTGCCGGGTTCAATCTCCGGACACGGACAAATTTCTGCTTTAACCGAGAACCCCTGTTACTGAGAAACCGTCGCGGGCTTCCTTAGCAGCTTCGTACACATAACAATGTCAAATGTCGGCCTAATTGGTTCCGCATAATTCAAGGAAAACACAGCGGCTTCTTGAAACGGGAGCAAGAGCACAAAAAAAAAGAAAAGAAAAACTACGAGCCTCAAGAATTCGTTCCGTTTCCCTTGAATTCATTCTACTCCAATGTGTATACGACAGTTTCAACGTGAAAGCCTAGATGCCAACTGTGACTATCAAACGCCAAAAGTGACTGTAGTGACTGTAGGTGCCAACACGAGTGATGCAAAAGACCCTGATGACGTAACCATATGGCGCCATCATAACGTCACAGCTCGCCAAACATTGAGACGTCTTCATGACATCACTATGGCGTTACATAACGTGATGACACATGATGACACCATCGCTTGACATCGTCACTTGGTCAAAGGTGGGCCGATCCCGAAGGCACTGCAAAACCACGTGAGGTGCAAAAAGCTTCCAATGTCTCCGATCCCGGAGGCAGTGCGAAACTACGTTGGGCGCAGAAAGCTTTCGGATGGGATCAATGCAATCGGCTGAGAAGAAAGTGAAAAAGAAGGCGTATTTTGCCTTCGAGTCGTCTTATGCAAGTGACACCACGGGAATTTTCGTTGTGCTCCCGAACGAAACGTTATTTTTCCTATTCAGCAGAAAGCCGTGTGCCGTGTATCGAGATGCGTGTGTATCGTGTTGGGCGCTAATTTGTTGTTTATTCAGCACAGCCGTTTCGTCACTGCGATTGGTCAGCGATAACGAAGGGGCGAAATAAATAAATTCGTCGCGGCTCCAAGCGACGCGAATCGCCATCCTGTATAGAGACGCCCGCAGTGCGTGCGGCGATCGGAGGGATATGCGCCAGCGCGCGTGGCCGCGTACAGGCAGGACGTGTGCGCCAGGGTTTTCCGCGATCGCCGCTGTTGCTGCGTGCAAGCGCGGAGGCGCGAGGTTCGAGGGGTTGCGCTGCGGGGCGATAATTATTCCCGATAAGCGTAATTCGATTTACAACCTCCGATGCAAGAAGGAGCACGGGCTGCCCGATGTAGCCAGAGTGCCCGGGGACCCAATTGCGTTAATGGGCGATGGCCCGGCGACTCGATAGCGCGCGCGCGGCAAACCATCGGCGGAAAAGCAACGAGGAACAATTGCGCGCTTGCTCGCGTGCCTATGTGCGCGTCGTGTCTGTTTGTGAATGCGTGTGTGCTATGATATGAAGAAGTAAGAGTCAGAAACAGACACGGCGTATATTTGCAGAAGCAGCGGAGAATATCGAGTGGATCACTGGGCGCAGAACTGCACAGTTTTGCACGCACGTTCGCTAACGGGAACAACGAGTGGTCGTTTGCACTTCATTTGAGCATCGTGATCAATGAAAATAAAAAGAAAAGGAAAACGAAGCCGGGAGCCTCGATCTGGAAATCGACGCAGTCGTTTTGCCTGGCGTTCTAAAATCGCGCATGTTCATATTAAAAGGTTGGTGACGTCGCCTTCATCTTTTGTTCCTCGATTGTGGTGGTATACATCGTACAGATGTATAAATGGCTTACACTGACGTCACTGAAAGCGCCGTGCTGGAGCGCCAGCATGTGGGGACGCGACGTTTCCGGTGTCACATTCATGTTATCAAAACATAACATGCAGGTTATTTCATTATTCAAGCACAGAGACGTTCCTGCCACGTCGTTTTCACATAGACGCACCTTGTTTGTCGTCAAAGCCGCCATCGTGAATTCCCAATTCCTTTCAGAAGCTGCGTCCATGACGCAGCTTCTGAAAGAAATGACGTCACGTGCAAGCTATCTATTAAGTTGTTATTAACGTTCTTTTGCACACAGAGCAAGAAACAGTACACGAATACACGACACTGCAGTTGCTACGAAGCATATCAAGTTAGATAATCACACGGCTCCAAATACATTAAAAAAAAGTACACTGATCAAATCAGGCGCGTTACTACTTTTGTAATGTCTGGGACTTTGGTGACAAACGCTGTCATCAGACTGCTGAAAACTCGAGGCCCAGTCTCTGAATTATGTTGAACTGAGGTGGAGTTCAGCGGTTTATCTGCTATATGTATACGAAGATGCGCACATAACGTGCACATGGTCCCACGACTTATGAACACATTCGGTCAAACACAAAGAAGCCAGAGTTGAAGTTCACTTTCTAGAAGAGTTCCACCTCAGAGTATGTCTACAACGAAAAGGTACCAAAGTGGTTGGTACATATTGCTTCCATCGTAAAAAAATCATGCGAAAAGAAACAAGGAAAACAGAAGACGAGATAAACCAAACACGAGTGTTCGAGTTTGCAGTGTCCAATTAAGAAGCTAAGCTTTATCTGCTGTCTGTATGCAGTACTGAGCTCAAATGTCGCACTTTCACTCGCATCACACTGGAACGGCAGAAAAGAGGACCCATATTTACCTTCTCAGCGAAGACGAATGCAGCGGTGACCAGGAAACCGAATTATGCAGACTCGCAATTAACCCACGAATTACTACGTTTTATCGCCTGTACCATAAACAACTCGGACTTTACCGTCGTAGGAGCGCACACACTTTATGGCAGGAAGCGAGCAGGGGATTCTTATTCTTGTAAGACCATGCAGGTTGCACACCAACCAATTCCACCCGAGTGACGAAAAGTGGAGGACTTCAGACTGGAACTGAGCTAGTCGGGAGGTAAATGGGGCTTGAGACTTCTGCGAATTCTGAGCGAGCAGTGCAATTGCACTAGCCCCCCCCCCCCCCCCCCCCAAAAAAAGAAAGAGAGGGAGAGACAGAAAAGAGAAGAAAAGTAAGTTGTCATGTGGCACACTTGCTCACTTCAAGAAAATATAAACAAAATAGCGGTTAACCCCGTCGAGCTATGCCTCGGTTTCCTTTGAAACGGAGGAAAAAAGAGGAGCATCCGCCGTAACTGCTGGGTTAAAAAGAAATTAAAAAAAAAAAAAAAACGAACACACAGCCAAGCAGCCACGCCTTTGGACACCAGCAAATGGTTCACTTGTACCGAGTGGCGGCAGCGATCAGACAGACCGCTGTCAAAGAAGAAAGTCATTTTTTTTTTTTCGTGGAGAGGGGGGGGGGGGGGTGAGAGAGGGTTTAGTTTAGCTGTCCACGCTTCCTACAACATTTATCTTCTTCCCAAACGTCGTGGCAGGCTTTTAGGCGTTAGCTGAGCTTTGAGACGCCTAGATAATCTTTCACGTTCTTGTCCTTGCTGTTCAAGACTCTGCACGGCGAATGACAATGGCTGCTGCAAGTCAAAAAACGAAAAAAACAAAACAGGAAATGGAATAAAAGATTACGGCCTTACATTCTCCGAGTCAACCGTTCGCGTACCCTTTCATGCATCTGTCAAAGAATTGGAGAAAACAATCAAGTGACAAATGGTCTCCGAGTGACACGAGTGCCGGAAAAGAAAAAAAGAAAGTTGAAGCTGGGTGCATTCGTGGTCAGAGACGCGTTTTTTAGCAAGTGCCTTGTAAGTGAGGCGGAAGTCAGGAGAGTGGAAAGAAAGAAGGGTTGACAAGTGCTTTCACGTTCACTGTTTTTTTTTTTTTTTCGCAGCTGGAGTCCACGACGATCCAGCGGCGAACAGCGGGGTGGACCAGAGGCTGTGGTGAAGACGTAGCCAGCAACAGCTTGACGGTGTGCCTCGCCGAAAAGACAGAAAAAAAAAAAATGACGTAGACGAGACGAAGCACTCAAAAACTAGAGGCGGGGGTGGGATGCTTCCCGTTGCCTCCATTACCTTCTTCGCGTTCTTTTTTACCCGTCGCTCGCCTCATACTGTTTCTCGCTCAGCTTTCGTAAGCAAGACATTGGTCTCACGCGCAAAAAAAAAAAAAAAAAATCGCCACGCGTTTCTGTTGGCGGTGACCTATGACACCCGAGATAACTCTCTTCCGTGCGGAAAAGGAACATACTTCCTGTTTTGCTTTTCTTTCCTACAAAATACAAGTTTTCAGAGAACCGCCAGAAAAGAACGAACACTGACAAAAAAATATCCGTGCGTGATGTTCCAGTAGCCGCGCGCTTTCTTTTAGAAAGACGTAATTTGAGGTGACCAGGCAGACGCTCGCTAAAAATCTGCGCAGGTTCAAGAAATCCAATGTCAAGCCACAAATAAAAGACTCCAACGTGGAGAAGCATGTTGATCCAAGCCGCCGCGGCTGCTGCACGGTGGAGTAAGGTTTGTGGTACCATAGCGGCTATTAAACATTCATTACCGCCTGACAACTTGGTGCCTGCGCAACTTTTCTTCGAGTTTTAGCTGCAACTATTTTAGTAGTAATTACAGCGCGTAACTATCGTTACTGTAACCTCAGTGAGCATATATACTATATGGTGGTCAACCTACCATTCGACGTAAAACATGCCACTCAACTTTTAAAAAAGGGTTACAGAATCAAAACAATGTCAGGACAACCCTCGCTGAGTGTAGTTACATGATGTAGCGCCATCTTCATCCCCGCGCGTCATGGACGTTTTCATCGGCTGCTACCATTGCGTTATACTGATAGGAAAAGGGCTAGAGTATATATACTCAGTTTTTAGAGCGCAGCTCTTAGGAGCCCGTTCATGCGTAGAGCGGCGTCGGTGTCGTCGTAACTGCAGAGCGAACGAGGACGAAAGAGAGCAAACGCGGAGCGTAGCGGAGGATGAAAGACGGTGATAGTGAGGAGAGCGCGAGGAGGAGGGAACAACAGTGGCGAGACAAGAGGTTACGCGGCGGCCACCCGCGGCGCCACAGTAGTGCTCGCCAACGTGCGGTCGCCGATGACGTCATCACTAAGGTATGCGTGTATAGGGCATTCACCGATACCGCATATGGAAATAAAGCGCTGCATGACGGAGACCTGTCTGCGGCGGTTGTTGTGGAACACGCCCGCGTGCTGCCTTCCGCGGTCTCCCGAATAGCAAGGCAGTCGCGCCTCAGTTTATCACAATATTAAAACACCTAAAGAGCTGCGCTCAGGATTCGCATGAGGCAATATCGTAATCGGCGAGGATTTTTAGGGGCGAGCTCCTTAAGGCGGCAACCGTTCGTCCCTCGTAGTCGTAGTAGTCGTAGTGCGTAACCAGTCGTAACGCTAGTACCAGATCTTGACCTCCAAGATGGTGCCGGTGGGAGATTTTTCCTGTGCGTTGATGAACAATAAAAAATTCGCAGCGTGCGCGTTAACTAAAAGCCGAATTCTTCTGTCTCTCATTCCCCATTAGCAGCCATTGGCATGTTCCAGTAGGAAACGTTAGTAGAAGTAGAAGTGTAAGTGTTAGCAAAAGCCGACTTCTTCTGTCTCTCATTCCCATTAGCAGCCATTGTTTACCTCCAAGTAGTGCCTGGTGAGATTTCCTCCTGTGTGTGATTAACAATAAAAATTTTGTTCAAAACGCCGTTGATTGATGAAATAAACCAATGAAACCCTATTGAAAATCATGGGTTGGTGGATGCTGGAAATCTGGTGGACATGGTGGAAACAATAGTGGACAAGGTGGAAAGAATAGTGGTATGGTGAAAGCTGTGGTGGTCATGATGGCTGATGATGGCGAGAGTGGAAAAAAATGGTGGCAGATGGTGGGTGGTGGTGGTGGCGAGCTTCTTTTGGTGTTAAGTGGAAAATGCTGGCTGATGTGGCGAGCAAAACATGTTTTTGGTGGATGACTTCGTGAACAAGCTGGATGACGGGCAGGATGGAAGCATGGTGGATGACGGTGGCACGATGGCAGTGAACGTGATATTATGTGAAGTCGCTGTCAGTTCTTATGTTTTCCTCTTGAATGTGCAGAAATATATGCAGTTTTAAAGAAGCCAAACCAATCATTAAGCTTTCCAGCACTACTTTTTTATACATGCGCGCCATAACCGCCACAAGTTTTCTGGATCACAGCAGCCGTGAATGTTTACATTTTTACGCACGTACTTATCAGTTTACATCCGCAATCTGCTGCCGCATTTTTGATGTTTACAAGTCTAGAAGTGTCGGTGTGAACAGCGACAGTAACTGTGTTAACCCACTAAACATTTTTACACCCTTAAGGGTGTAAATCGGCTTGTCGCCAGACGGACACCCTTAGGGTGTTATTGACTACACCCTTCAATTAGGGGTTAATTTAACACCCTAAGAAAGGGTGTTCAGCAAAAATTTTATGGGGTGTTAGGGTGTTAGCTCGTACTAACACCCTTTTTATGGGTGTTGGAAGGGTGTACACGATTCCTTTCGCGTCATGTGTAGTGGCCGAAACAGAAGCTTTAGGTGGTCACAAAGGGCGTCATGCATTGTTCCTGCGGATGTCATTAATTCGGGTGTACTACCGAATTTGCACAAACGCGTCTTCATATTGGTTTGGCAATCGGTCTTACTTAAGGAGGGCTTGGTTGGAAAGACACCCCGAATAGTGTAATCTGCAGTGATCCATGCGTAAGCCTCGTATGATCATCTGAATCTTCGAATTTGGTCATCACCCACTTGTGCTGCATATTACGGATCATGAATGAATCAGAATTAGTGCACACATATAAATATGTATATACAACATCATGTACGAGCATATGTACAAAGCATGCTTATATGGCTTCCACATCCAGTCGAACTGGTCTGCAAAACATAACACTTGATTTTTCAAAAAAATATAAAATATTATTGTATGCTGTGATACAGAAAGGTATGAAAAATGGGAAAACCAGGCATGGTAATGATGAAACTTTTTTTACGTACAAAAATTCGTGTTATGTTGCACTTTGACAACAAACATAAGCTGATCGAACCTGCCAATGAGGGTGCCTGATACTTGAAAATGATTTTTAAATAAAATAATGAATTCCTTATTAAGATGTCTTGAATAGTAAAAAATCTAAAATATTCTTACTGTACTCGAAACTAACAGACCTTTGCATTATATCAACACTAAAAATAATTCAAGCAAACAGATGCCGAAAATCGCCCGTTGTACTAAAAATTGCAAAACTGAAACGGGCGCTT
>NC_051180.1:208105755-208135575 GCF_013339695.2 Rhipicephalus sanguineus
TATCACTTCAACGCAACGGGCAGCCACCGCAGCATCGGAACATGGAGGTTGATAAAACGAAAACGGACCATTTGCCGGGGAACATAATGTAAATTTCAACTCGTGTCATGCCCGCGCACTGCTTTTTTATAAAGTAACAAAGTGCACGTTACGAAGTGCTATTTTCGAATATGAATGTCAACGCATCCTTTCGTCTAGGTCTGGGACGGCTTACTGCTCTCCCGTAGTAGGGTACAAAGTACTCTAAAGCGTTAACCCTTCTTCCAAACATATCTACCGCTTGAGCATGGCAGTACTTATTTGCAGCAATAAGTAGGCTATATACTTATTGTATCATTTAAAAGGCCCAGTTATAGTGTTATTTTTCACTTAATACCTCACCATGCTACACATGAAATGAACCTCGCGGCGTCCCGACAGTCATAAAATTTGATGTCGCGGAGCATCACGAGCTTTTATTTTGCTAAAGATTACTAGCAGTTATTTTTTAACAAAATCTACCGTTCTCTATTCGCTTACGTTACTTATAGTTTCATTCTTGCTGATGCTGGGTAACCATTCCACAGAGCAAATATGCGTTGAATAATTAATACATTCTACAGGCAAACAAATTTTTAACTGCTTTATGCCTGTGTGCGCAGAAGATGCTCCATCTCCCTATTTCGTGTCGACTTACACTATAATACCTCCGTCTTGACATTTCTTTCACTTACAGTACTTCATTTCGTCAAGTCTCTTTACTACATTTTAGTTCCTATTTGTTTATGTGTATATACGATGTGTTTTGTTACGTGTTGCATGTTATAATTTAGCAAATAAGTACAATTATCGACCTCATGGGCGAGTACAATCCCGTGAATTTCAGTGTTTCTCCACTGTCAAAATTATTTCACACGTCTCTTCAAATTGCAAATTCTGCATAACATATTCGAAAACTGACCATGCAATTCAACGCATTTCTATTTTGCTGCTACTCAAAAGTGTCAATGAATATGTCGCTAATCGAATACTCCTGTTCTTTTTTTTTTGGAACTGCGCGCTTGTGAGCGCTTTGGATGCGATGATGTCAAGATAAGAAATGTTACAAGGTGCTATATGATCAAATCAGCACATAAAAGCTGCAAATAAATTTCGTGCTCTTCGCGTGAAACATTTAACAGGGCGTGACAAGCCTTTCAGCTGCAAAATAGGCGCAAGTCTACGCATAAAAGCGTCCGATTTGTTTTTTTTTCCCGGTGATTACACGGGACATTTAATGTCCGATTAGCGGGCCCTACTGATGGAACGCACGTGAACCGGCTGATATTTCAGCCGGAGGTCTGTGACAACGAAATTAAAGTGCCATCAATTTTTACGACAACAGTCGGTGCCAGTGCGTACAATACGTTTATGGAGTTGGTGTGAAAAAAAAAAAAAAGCTATTATCAAAGCAGTCAATTTGCATATATTTTAGCAGTAATTTGCGGGCGTCCGCGTTAACGACGAAACTGTAGTCTCTTCGATAATAGTTATCTCTTGCACATGTTTTCTATAACTGTATCACGTAGAGTTAATATTTATCTGACTCAATCGGCAAATGCCACTTTCTTTAGGAATTGCCAAATTTTGTAAACAATGAAAAGTCGGACTTAAGCGCTGTGCGCGATCCAATGTTATTTCTCAGATATTTTCGATGTTTGAGCGTATTTCTTTACCATCTTCTGTAATGCAGAAAATAATCTGCTAAATAGTTTCATTCTCGCTCACGTGTGCAATGTGACAAGCGATTTCGGTGCGATTTCCTCTTTTACATGTTCTTAATTACCATCTACATTCCGAAATATGATGCATTTACGATGTTATTGTCAACAATCGTCAGCAGGCGTGCAGGGAAGCATACGGACAGCGGGACATCTCCGTCACACATAATAGGACACCAGCTGTGTTTACCTAGAATATCTATAGATGCTCGGGGTGTCAGACCGGAAGAATGAACCTATTTCTGTCATGAACCTAAAGTGCGCTACCTTAATCCTTAGTTGTCAGCACTGTCGAAAATACTCAGAAAAGTGTGTGCGCGAAACACAAAGAGCATCGCACTGATTTGTTGAGCTCATACGCGGTTATACTGTTCTATGTGAACTTTCCAAAGTATCCCCTGAACTCTAAATGCTAATATCCACGTCGCGTTATACCGATTAGCACACTCATGAAATTGTGTTTATTATCCGATGCGGTTATCCGGGCTATAGCCGTTTCACTTTCCCTCATATCACATTTCGCACTCTATCACGCCTGTCATGTGAAGGTTTCTGCACATTGTTTACGCGTATGCATTACACGTTCCCGGGACAGTTTCCCGCCGTGCGCTTCGACTAGACCACAAACCTAACATACTCTAACGCCGTGGCCGAGACTATACCAGAACCGAAACTGGGCCGCGTGATGGCAGGTAGCACGTGTTGTGCTGACTTATCGACTACTCACCTGCGTTGACGTGCGCCTTTTTCATCCAGGGATAGATGACGGGCTGTCCGGCCTGATTGCAGTCGCCGCCGGCTACCGAAGTCGGCGCCGTGGCGGTGGCCCCGGGGCTGTGCATCGGTGGCGCTGCCCCGACGTGCGGCGATTGCGGCGAAGGCCTGAGCATGGACGCCGGCGGCGGGGCGACGGAGACCGCTGCAGCGGAGCGGGAGTCCCGAGTACGGCGGGCTGTGACCGCCGCCCGCGCCGGCATGGTCGAGCGCTACGCTGGGCCGCGACAGCGGGCTCAGCGTAGTCTGTGTCATGGAACATGAGTGCTGGTAAGTGCGGCGACGCGCTGGACACGTAGCCGCCGTTCTCGGCACCGTACGGCGGGGCCGCGGCGCCTCCGAACGTCGCGTACGGGTGCGCGGCCGCGTGGTGGTGGTGTGCGGCGGGGCGCCCGCGTAATAGTCACCGGCCCCATGGCTCGGGATGTAGTTTCCCTGCGAGTACTCCTCGGGCGGCGGGAATTTGGGGTCCACGTAGGACGGCGAGTTTCATCAAAAACGAACTCATGGTCATTAATTTTTGCCGGCTGAATTGGATGATGGAGATAGTTTTGCTTCGGTCTCGTCGCCGAGCAGCGCCATGGCTCCGCCCAGCCGCTGGAGATTAGCATATCACGTGACGGACGCCATCCAATGACGGAGGCGGCGCGCGCGGCGCTGAACCCGGCGGCGCTCCGGCGTCGGCGACGATGATGGATGGCGATCGCGTTGCCCGCCGCCGGTCCGCGCACATGCGACGGACTCTCCGGAGAATGCCGGCTGCTAACCTGTCCGATGCACGACGTTGGCCGCCGAGTTTCACCACGCACAGAGTCGACAGCGGAGGCGCGTCCACAAAAGCACGCACGGGTTGTATAATCCAAGCACGGGCGGACCGATGCGGCCCGCGCGAGCAGTCGCGATCGAGTGGGCGCTCTCTCACGTGGCAGGGCGGACGCGCCAAACTTGCCGACTATAGCGCTGCCGCCGGCGACCGGAGTGTTTGTTGGGGAAAGGGGCGGGCGGAGGAGGGGGCGCCGCACGGGGGAGGAGGGCTTGTGGGAGGGCGCTCGTCCAGAGCGGCGGCGGCCGGAGCGGCGCGCGCGGGCAACAAGTTTGGCAACTCCAGTCGGCCGCGGAGTGGCGCTGCGGGCGCGAGCGACTCCAGTGCACGCCTGAGGTCTGAGCATTTTTTTTTTCTCGCGTACAATGGAGAGGGGACAGTCATTCTCTCTTCCTGAATCGCCGTCGTTACGCTCTACAGCTGGGATTCCTTCGAACGCGAGGGTGTGGAAACACAAAAGTTCTCCTATTACATGAGCGCTTTTCACCACACTCCGTTGAGTGGCGAAGTTGGGATTCGGCCCATTTTCACCTCCTTTGCGTAGGAGACCGAGTATTGTGACAACCGCAATCCGCACTTTCATCATGCTGTGGTCCAGCTCTTGCCACTTATGCGCACAGAACGTACGTTTGACCACGGTCTCACTTTTCCATATCTGTACAAGCTCCTTGCTCATCTATGGTTATAGACTTACTTCTACATACGGCGTCGAGCTGAAATCCATTTCTTCTGTCTTCAATTCAAGTTGTTAAACTTACGTTTGCGAATCTCTAAAAGTGACAATGTCGAGCTAAAATTGGGCGTGATGCCCCGCTTATGTGCTATGCAAAAGGTAACGTTTCTAAACTATTTCGAGCGTCATGTTGTGTTCCATATATCTTGTCCCAGATGAAACACCTACAGTGTCGTTTAATATGTCCGTACATGTTGCAGCACAGGCAAGCCGCATGTTTATATTCCACTAATTAGTGACCATGGTATAGTGGGAACAGGCGACAATACTGTGGAAAATGCGTAAGCTAAGGACATTCGTAGTTTCATAACTTTCCAGGTTAATGATCAAGAGCTTTTTGTCTGTGAAGCTACCTTCGTCAGTATTTATGGGCAAATGAGCAGTAGACTTATTTAGCAACACTAAGTATGCTGCAGGCTCTTACCTTCATGTAGAACGTGAGCAAACAGTAGAGAATAAGTTTATGTAAGGAACTGCGTACAATAAGTAGAGTTCATAAAATAACGTGTCGCTAAAGAACGACCTTATTTTAAGACTTCTACCCTTCTAATCGCGTAAGATGGCAATATCAGGTGAAAAAGAGACTGTCGTATACCTAACGAAAATAGTGTACATCTGGTTCCTAAAGAAAGTAATAGAGTCGTTTGGTCCTTTATTTATGAATAGATTATGGTAAGTAAAAGATTGCATGAGCATTTGCGTTTAAAATGCATGCTTATGTAATTCATCTCACACATCGGGTATACTCCCCTGACAACTATACGCCTGGTCAAACGAGCAACCTGTAAATCAGAAAAAAGTTAAAAGTGCTCGTATTCCCTGTACCATTATAATTAAGGCTGCCACGTAATAATGCGCGCCACCAGATACGCATGCGACTGGATTTCAGAAGCAGATGGGGCTTGAAGTATTGAAAAATCGTCGAACAAGAAATGCCACCTGAGCCAACGTTTCAACGCGAGGACTTTGTCCTTGTTCGAGGATTGCTCATTGAGAGAGAGAAATCAAAGTGAACTATGCTATATAGTGTAACACCCGTAATAATTGCCAGAGTGTATGGATAAAAGCGCGCTTAGCGGCTTGCAGAGAGAGCACTTCTTGTATTAGCGAACAGAGATGCTGAACCCATTTATGCGCAGTATCGTTGTATTATTCCCTCACTGTGGTGCTTATGAGACGATTTTCATAGCAACAACCAAACAAGTTCAAGGTATACATGATGTTAAGCTAAATGGTTCGGTTCATTGACATTATTTGTGGCATAAATGTTGATTGTTCTCACAGTTAAGGTACGGGTGAAATCATTCATAATAATCACATACAAGAAAAACGTTGAACATATCGCTCTTCAGCAATAACAATGTTCCGGTCTATCAAACTACAATTGAGTGCAAATAATATTTTTGGACACCAAATTATAAACTTGCTAAAGGGTCCTATGTGAATGTCAGCCACCAATGAAAAGTTTTCTTTAATGTGGCCCAAGTAATGTGCTGCTGCATGAATAATCATTAAGGCAGATTATTTTGTTGATTACATAAAAGTTACGAACTTAAATATCAAGCAAACTGCAGTATATAAGCGATTCCTGGTTATCATCACATATTACATAGTACCACAAGTGCACTATTAATGCAGCCATAATTACAAAGTTATATATGTTCCCCTTTCAAGAAAAAATATGAAAAATTCATTATCCTAATTGCCTTGTTCGTCGTCTTCGCGTTTACTTTCATGAAATAATTGATCTCACCTATCGTGGATATTTATCACATGAAGTTGTTTTCTAAGTTATTTCCTGTTAATGTATATATACATATATGATCCTGAAAATAATGAACAAATCGGCTTTGTGAAAGGCTATACGTGACTGCATGATGCAAATGAACGCGCAGAATATTCTGGTATCTAACCCTTAGCACATGACGAATAAGTGTATAACTGCGTCAAGCGAAAAACTGCGCTGTCTAGTCCGGAAAACTTTCAGCCGAAAAATTAAGGCTATAACAATATGACGTCAAAGTATCATTCAGAAAGACGATTCCTTTGAGTACTATACACGTATATAAATATATGTAGAAGCCAGCTAATTAATGATACGCGCCTCAGTATGTATTTCGGCTGTTGACATTATTTTGTTGACTAAGGACTTTTGACTAAGGGCTGTTGACTAAAGACTAATGTTTTGAAGCACATGGTGGTAGTTTCAATTTTCAGCCAGAGCTGTCGCGTTTGGTGAGTACGATATGCAAAAACGCTTCTGTTGTCGAAGTTAGGAGCGTGTTAAACAACCGCATTTGTCCACATCAATAAGGGGCTCTCTGTCCAAATGTCCCTCCTAACCAACTGCGCTGTATCACGTCGCTAGAAGCCATAGCTTTTAAAAGAGCCAAAGCATAAGAAACAGACGTTTGAAGACAGAAATCGTAGTATAAATCAATGCTATACTCAATTTAAAGGCGTAAAACACCCAGATAAGAGCAAATAAAAAGTGTTATAAAGCTAACTAGACACTGCTCGGCTGCATTCTTCTCTCTGCTTATTCCCGCCTATTCGTCCACCATTTCATATATCCACAGACGCTGAGTCATGCTCCCTTGAAGGGTTGCCATCACCGAAACATTTTATATTTCGCATTATTTGTTTGTTCTGAGTCCTTGAGTGCCATTAGTCACTGGGATCTTTGCGGTAAGCAGCTTATATCTTAAACTGCGTATTCAAACAAGGAGGTGAGTGTACTAGTGAAGTTCCTAACACTCCTTAATTGGAATTAAACTGTAATGACTTCGTCTATGGTTCGTTCGTTCCGAACATTGCGTTTTACGACTTCGCTAAGGGGTGCTTTTTCGTGTATCATAGCGGTCGGGCATCTCTTCTTCCATTTTCAACTTTTTCAGCATCGTATTTTTCAGCAGACGCAAAGTTATTCCTACTTTAGTTCGTTATAAGTGATAATTTGTAATATCCATTTTTGTTATCTTTATTTGTGGCTACTTTCTTTGTGATTTTTGGAGCTTGGAGTAGTGAATGCAGTGTTCATTGGAGTCCACAAGCCCCTGCTCTCTGCACTGCTACATTTGCCACAATGACGCATAAAATTTTACACGATAATATTAAAATACAAATGAAACAGCAAACAAAAAAAAGAAACACTTACACAAGCTTTCCACTGGTGGAATCTGTTTTCACACTCTCCGCAGTCACTTTCTATATGACAGCAACAAAATAGTTCCCACTCTGCTTTCCTCGTCTTCGTATTTAGGTTCCGTATAGGCAAGAATGTTATGCCCTTGAGAGTGACGATATGATGTAACTGGGTGAACCGAAATTAATAATGGAGATTGGCACACGTGCCACAATTTCCAGAGCAGCTAAAAGAGTATACGGTATGGAAGACGATGGGTCAACATAGTAAGGAGCTTTTGTAAGTATGCTGATAACTGATACAATACCTTAATTTCAGGTTACCTTATAACTAATACGGCCAATAGTCGATAGATAATAGTGATTTTGGTGAAGCAGTTATCATCGGTTAGGGTTGCAATGTCTCTGACCAACTTTTAAATTAGGCAAATGACACTTCTAGTAAGGTTAACTACCCAACATTTTGTAAGAGCGAGTATTTTCGAAAATTTTTTAGGGCTTCCTGGCATTTGCCAATATTACTGGAACCACAATCAAGTGCTCGAAAATGGGTTTACCTTTATCGTCAACATTTACCTTTCCTCTGTCAGGAACGTACCTTTGCAATCTTCAGGCTTCCTCATCAAGAACGCCTTGCCATCGCCACACAAAAAAAAAGAGTGAATAGCTGAAACTGTTACCACACGCATTCGAACGCAGAAAACTGCATGCACGCTTATTGCATATTTAGGAGCAGCAAACATACTTTGAAATTGCATCGCGATACGGTACAAGGTACTAGCTGGGCCCTCTGCGTGGGAGCCCAGTATTCTACCTCAGAGCCATGCCGGTACTTGAAACTGCTGTGCAAAAAGAACCTATACAGGCTTCATGTCGGGAAGGAACCACAATAACATATGTACTGTAGCGTGGTGAGAGGATTAAATAACAAGGCTGTCACACAATGCGAAATTGCGCAACTGAGTGGGTTGGTTGAAATGCTTCCAACCATTACATAGGGTTCTGTCATAATTTTTCATCGTCATCAGGCACAGCATCAACAAGTGCACATAATTCCTTACAGGTGTTCAGTGGGTACGGTTTCTCCGCAGAATGACGAAAATGGCATAGTAGCTGCTTCCCTACTTCACTAAAAATTATGATTTATAGCGCAGTGGGGTTCCTTTGTTGGTGCCAAGGAAGCCCATAAGGCACCCGGGATCCATTTCCTCAGATGTCTCAATAAAGTTTTTCTCCCTCTCTCCACTTTTCTCACTTTAACGTATGTTTATAGCGTGGTGGGAGAGTGAAATAACGACCGCGTCACAGAATGTGAAATACGTAACGTAGTGGGTCGTTTAAAGCTTCCAACCCGTTACAAAGGGCTCAGCCATAATTCTTCATGTGCCATCACCGTCGAATCAACGAAGTGCACATAATGCCGTACAGATGGTACCTCGCTTCTATAGCGACTATAGTGGGCTGTAGCGACTGCAACGATATCGCAAAGAGCAATTACTTTTAAGATCTCGGTTAAACATAGACTATGTTCTTCGGAATTCAGAACTAGCTATAATGGTGCAGAACGATGACGACGTATGTGCAATCGCATCCGAAATGTTTCTTGGCAAGATGGCGGAGCTAAGCATGTTGTGGTACCAATGAAATAATGGAAAATGGTACGAAAGAGCTGTGCGTGTCAGCGATGATTAGGCTAAATTGTTACCGATAATATATATATATATATATATATAATATATATATATATATATATATATATATATATATATATATATATATAGTGTGTGTGTGTGTGGTGTGTGTGTGTGTGTGGGTGTGTGTGTGTGTGTGTGTGTGTGCGCTGTGTATGCATGCGTGCAACGTTGCACGCATGCATACACACGCAATGCGAAGGAACACAGCGCTCTGCTACCTGAAGTGAACTGAAAACAACTTTATTAGGTCCTGTGGAACGCAACAGCATTGTGCTGCACTAGAAAACTACTGTAGCGTCTGCTTGGTGAACAAGTTAGTGTTAAAAATATTGAACAACAATGAGGTAGCTCATTGCGATTTCGGAATTAGAAACCCCCTGGTCCGAACAACTGACTTCATTATACGCCTGCATGTATTGGCACCAATGTTCGGTGAAACTTATTCTCAACGTTTTCTAACCCTTAACTACAGAAATTGTAAATCAGTAAACTAATCTTCCCGACTTCTAGAATTTCGAGCCACATCGTATACTGTGCCTCGTTCGAGGCACAGTACGCAATAAAATGACTAATGTTAACGCGAGTACAAGTTGTTAAAGATTCTAAACTCGAGCAATCCCCATTTAGTGTCAGCCGTGACACAGTTTCGCTCGAAGTGTTATCACCACCGAATAAACTTTGGCTTTGACATTGATCTTGACTCGTCCTTCCCGCGTTGCTAGAGCAGAAAACGTGCAAGTCACGCGTTTCACGTGCTCCTTTCTCTTGCATTCGCGATTTCATCCGCACAGCTTTTGTTCAGAAGCGCCTGTTTTATTCCAACGTCACTTTCTTTTTTTTTTCGCATTTCTTCGAGGGGCTTTTCGCTATCGCGTGCTACTATACCATGGCCATCACGCGGCCGGCTCTGCTCGTCGTAATCTTTCAATTTGCTGCGCCCTTCGCGTGGGGTGGGGTGAAAGTGTACCCGCGTATAAGGAGAGCGTATATGTGCGTCTTTGGTTTTTGTTTTTATATTTGGATTCTTTCTCTGAGACCGCCGGAAGGAGGAGCTCGGGAGAAAACCTGCGATCTACCACGCCGGCCTCGGAAGCGGCCGAGCTCCTAATGTCCAAACGTGACTTTACGGTCCCGCGCGTCTTAATCGCTTCGTTTCGTAATGTCGGCTCTGTTGGGAACTTTTTGTCACGAACGTGCTCCAGAAGGGCCGCTCTCTGGAACAGTGCAAGGTATTTCACAAACTAATGGCCGCAGCGCGGGAAAGAAAAAGCGCGCGCGTCCAATGGAGTCGGCCAAGGTCAGGAGGGTGAAACCCGCACCCCCCCCCCCCCCCCCGACTTCGCGCACATACACACAAGCCTTGAGTATCTCTGTCTAAGCTCGCTGACTGTTGAGTAAGTCAGGGCCGCTGAGATTACGCGGGCTACTGGAAAACAATGTATCGCTCTTTCCTGGGCTTCCTTCGATCCTGGAGCGTCGATTTTCATGACAGGAGAGTGGCGGATTGGAAGAAACTAAATCGACGCTAATGACATTTTTCTTAAGAACAAAAAAAAAAGAAAGAAGAAAATGAGGAGGCAGCTCATGCAATGCAAGTGGGACGGAAACCAGAATTCGAGAGCGAACAGGCTTAATGGAAGTGAGTGCGAGAAGGTAGAAACAAAAAGATGCATTCGATAGCGAGGTGTCGCTGCAGGATGTCTACCATTTGTATGGAACGGCATGGATTTAGTGATACGATACCATTTTAAGTAACATTCTGCACCGCGTGTTGTTTTCAACGTTTGCTTTGGCATAGTGGCTCATGAATGATATTGGATCATGACTGATGTGAACTTCTCCATTTCTAATGTAATAGAGGCTTGTGCATGCTCAGAGAGAAAGTGAAATATGTGTATGTGTGCGTGTGTGCGTGCGTGCGTGCGTGCGTGCGCGCGCGCAGCACGTAGTTTTCTCGTGGACTTAAACATGCGAGCGTCTACGCGTAAGGAAGCCACAACTTAATGGTGGGGGCACAAGACGAAGGTAAATCTAGAATGCACATGCAGAGGCTGCAGTTAAAGGCAATACAGAGGAACTATACCAGTCACCTGCTATAAACCTGAGCGTCCACTGGCCGATTTTCCTCACGTCGTCGTGGACCACGAAGCAGTATATAGCAAGTACGAATGTGCTGAGGAGCCCGTAATCCGTTGAGTAGGACGCAGAAGAGTAGAAGATTTTTACACGCGCTATTAACCACCGTATGCTTCCCATATTTATATGCAAGGTGGAGAAACACAGACTATAAAGGTTCAGTTTTTGGCTGACACCGTGGATTGTGTGCAAGTAAAAAAAGAAAAAAAAAAAGCCTAGGTGGTAAAAACTGATCCGGAAGCCACAGTGTGCTGTGGTTTTAGCCCCTAAAACGGCAGAATTTCCAATTTAATTTCTTTCTGTCTGTTACCGTGCTTGTAGACACGTGTCTGAGGGCGCAATGCTGAAACCTACACGTGGTTTCAATAGCCTATACAGAATGGGATCGGTCACTGACGTTATTGGACACACAGGGTATGTCCGTTATTATACATGCCCGCTCGCGGCGTGCTCGGCGCGACCGCCACAGCGGCATGCGCATCGGCGGTCAGCTGCACCGAGTGGTGCTGAAATAACCTATGCCGCGGGCGCGCCATTTCCGCTTCGGAACCTCGCACGGAGTTGTTGCGGAAGTGAGCACTTCCAGAGGCGCCGCTGTTTATGGTTTTCGGAAATGACATGGTGTGGAGGCGGCGATTGAGGGCTGAAAAGAACTGCGCTATATTTTTTTTTCTTCTTGATCTTCTTTTGGTCACCGCGGCCTCGGCACCCACCGCAAGTTCCGGGAAGCGAAACGCCCCGGTGGACCTGGCAGCTTCAACGCGCTCCAGAGCGTCTGTGTCCCCGCTGGCGGTTTCTTTCGTGCGGCTGTGGCGACAAAAAAAGAAAACAAATTATTTTGTGAAGTTGCTATAGGAGAGCCGCGCGGAAATTGTCCATGCGTGCGAGCGTGCGGCTTCCGAAATTATTGAACGGCTAGTGTGCGAGTTCCTTTCACCTTCTCTGCATAGCCTTACAGAAAAACAAACATCCCGGGGCTTCACTCAATGCACGGAACTGGTGTCATGGTGTAGGTGTGTACATTCATAAATACATGACGCCTGCTGCGCGAGCACCCCTTGTGTGAGACCGCGAGCGCGGTTCATTATCAGCTATACGAAAGCTCCGGAGTACGGAGTCAATAGCGTGTGCGTCGGCGCGTGGTGTAACAGCGAGCGACCAAAGCGTATAAGGCGTGCGTATCCGCGTACAGTTTTGTGTACTCGTCTAAATGCGCACTCTGTATAGGAGACTGCCCCCATGCCCGCGCTCGCCCACCTGCTGGCGTCCGTGCGCCCGCGCAGCTTGCGTGGCCGGCGGCAGTTTGCTGGAGCGTGTTTAGTTTAAGTGTTACATGGGCTTTCCGCTCCGCAATTTCCATGCGCGGTTTGCTCGGCTGTTCGGCAGCGGCTCGCGGTTTGTCCGCACAAGAACTGTACGTGCGAAGCAGTTTGTCCGTTTCTATTCGTAATCAGCATGCGGGGCTCGCCATGGCGTTATGTTTTCGCTTTTTGTGGTGTCGTACATGTCCGAGAGCATTTATATTTAAGAATAGCGTCTTTCTTTCTTTTTTTTTTCATTGTACATGCGCTCACCACGTGCGCGGCAGCAATTAGGCATCTACTGTATAGCTGCACTTTGCAAAGGATTTCCAGAGTTTACAATTGGACAGCATGTCTTCACTAATTGTGTGACTGACATCGCGTTTGCTAGAAGTTGCTCTGACGATCTGATCTATACATCGTAAGAGCTTTGTTGTGAATTGTGGCACTCCTACTGGTTGGGGATCTTAGTCACATTTTATGTTAAAATAAATAATTTATCTGACACGCATGCAAGGACAAGGGTAGATCGATTATAATTGCAATGAAACTTTTATGGCGCGAAATCTCACTAATGGTGCAGGCATTAACATACACATGAAGGGGACTTGAACCACTCCCCTTATGTGGGCACTGAACTGAAGTGCAGTCGCACATTCCGCGACAAAAAAGAAGACAAATTTCCAGAACCAGAAATGTGAAATAGGCACATGTAGGATATGCAACCAGGTGTAGCGTGCCCATAATATACTTATTTCACCTTTGTTGCAGATCGTATACGCCCTACACTCTAAGGTATAGATGTGCTAGCATAATAAGCTACAATTCTCGTGGTCACCGGACGTGTGTTAGTGCCCATGAGAGTAGCTTAAGAATCATGGCGGCGTATACGATTGAAAATTTAAAAAATGCTTAAGCCAGAGGGGTGTATGTTTCAAGTGAATTGGCTGCTCCAGAGGCTGTGAGCGGTGGTGCAGCTCAAACTCGTAACCTGTCTTGGAGCAAACATGCAGAAGCAATATTCAATAAATCATTAAAGAAGCTTGGCTATCTTCAACAGATTTTTCGTATCGCTCCCGAAGATACTAAACTGCTGACTTATAAAACACTAATGCAGCTGATTCTTGCATATGCGTCGATAGTATGGAACCCGCTCCAGAAAATTGATATTTACAAGATTGAGCCCGTAGAGACTAAAGTCATACGTTTTATACATCGTACATCGTCGCCACGTTGAAAGTTGAAAGCTTGCAACAAGATGTATATTTATTTTACTTGTGCAACATGTAAGAATGGTTTTTCAGTAGCCACAGTGTTACCTTTAGATATATTGATAAGTACAACACTAACGAGCACTGCCTACTTACACGGTAATAGTAAATGAAACTACTACAATTACAGTGAAAGAAAGAATATTCGTTTCGCGAGGGCAAGCTTATATCGCGAAGACGATTAATCGAAGTAGGCGCCATCCTGGAAATTCCAGAGCCACCTCTTCACGTCATTGATTCTAGCAGCAAATAATCTGGTGTATTTAATTTTGTTGTCGATGAACAGACATATTGCATTGTAGTAAAATTCTAACGTTACGAGAAAATTCCTACACGAAAATTACACGAAAGGAAACAATAGTTTTAAGGTCATAGCGCCATAGCGACGCACAGTCGGTTGGGATTGCGTACAAAATTAAGCAGAAGGCTACATGGTCTTGGGGTGCTGAACTCTTCACCACCATGTGTACGAAACTAGAGCTTTCAAACGATACATATGTTCAGGCCTGGAGGGCAGCGCTCGACGAAGTCTAAGCACACCCTCGTTCCTGGCAGATAACGACAGAACTTGCCATCAAACCTTTTAATTAATTTAGTAAAGCAGTTACAATAATCGGATTACACTTTTTCTTCAGTTACATATTTTGGTGATATAGTTCGATTACATAGTTCTAGCCGTAAAAGGCCGTGGCGTGCGACCAGCCGCTGCACTCAGCTCCGCACAACTCCAGATCTTGCCACACCCTGCATCGTGACGTAGCTGCCCAGTGTTCTGAGACGATGATCCGCGTTGGGCCAGATGACGGCGAAGGGCACAGTTTTCGTTTTCAGAACTTAGGGCGGCAGATGAGCAGCACAACATAATTGTCTAATCTTACTTATTAAATATTCTTCTTCAGTTGTATAAGCACACACGCACAAGGACAGCTTATAAATACGACTCCAGGTTATTGCTGACACAATGGCGTTGCCGAAAGTAGAAAGAGGTACTGATATCGTTGACGTATAATTGGTCTTATATCTCGGCGCGTCAGAGATCTTCACCGGAGCCGGACAGCTGTACACTTCTGACGGCAGGTTAGCTAATCTCCAAGCCATCAAAGTCTTTGTATGCCTCTATTTTCCTTCGTGTCTCCAATCCGCCAAGGATGCAGGGATGAGGAGGACACGTTTGAGCAATGGTCGTGCAGCTTGGGCTCCGATTGCGCTCGAAGGAGCGGGCGCTGGGCGGGATAGCATTGCGGCTCACGTGGCGCTTTTGTTTCCTTCATATATGCGCGCGGTGATACTTTTTCCTCGGCCACCGAAACTTCCTCAACGAGAAACTTTTCCTTCTTGCGCGAGCAGCTGACGGGCGGCAGTGGACAGCCTGTGCAACACTGGATCCTTGAGCCGCGGTGACGTATGCGTCCACGCCCACATGCGTGGTTGTGCAAGTACTCCTCGAGAGAGCCCAGCGATATCTGGAAGCATGCGCTGCCGTCAACTTACCTATATGT
Organism: Rhipicephalus sanguineus; assembly: GCF_013339695.2. Taxonomy (NCBI): domain Eukaryota; kingdom Metazoa; phylum Arthropoda; class Arachnida; order Ixodida; family Ixodidae; genus Rhipicephalus; species Rhipicephalus sanguineus. Next base: position 208,120,870 of record NC_051180.1, read on the forward strand.
ACGAGTACTTTAGTATATACATACAGTATTGATCACAATGAAGACATTTTGCATATTGAACGATTGATTTAGGAAAACTAGCATTGCATATCCGCGTGAAATCACAGAGAAGAAATGGTAGGGCTATCGGGTCTGACTAACGTAAAAAGCCGAAGTTCGAGAATAAGTGAAATTGGGTACTGAAAAACCCACAGTTTTTTTCCATATACGATGAACTGGAAAGCCATACAGTGTTGTATTTACTGAACACGATAAAAACGCGTAGCAGCGCTGTGCACTTGAATGTACATAGATGTTTTCTGCACCTGAATGGAAAACTGTCGTACTGTCGTACAAATTGGGCATGTCAGTGGAAATGCTGCCTGTGTGGTGCGTTGAAATTAGGCATTGAAGGACCAAATTATGTTTTAGTTGAATGTTCGCGGACTTGTCCCAGTGTTTATTAACCGCGATTAGACAAGGTGTTGAAAATTCCCTGTTCCACATTTTATTTATTTATTATTTATTTGATGCCTGTGTGGTCATTACAGGGAGGGTTTCACATAATACTGCTTCGAAGAAAAAGAAACTCAAAAGCACAAGTAAGAGAATAACCAACAACAGTAAAATAAGAAACAAAGAACAGGTGATAAAACACTTTCAGAACGTACGTTACAAAGAAAATCATTGAAATTCACTGACGAACAACAGTAAATTCCAATTTCTATTGTGTCTGGGAAAAAGGATGGCGGAAAGTTTCGTGTGAAATAAGGTTGAAGTTCTATTATTAAACGACAATCGCCTTCCACTGGAGATATAAATGCCAATTTATTTTTGTTGCCCGCTTATAATCTTAAAAAGAAATTTCGTCATGTTTGCGCCTGCGAGTCAAAGACTCACACAACTGACTTATCTGAGTGTGTGCGTAGGTATAACGTTGAAGCCATTTTGTGTTCTCTCATATTTGGCCACCACACAAATAGCGACTAGACAGGACGTATGAATGTTTGTAAGCTGCTTTACACCGGTGTGGCATCTTCCAGTTTTTTCGTAGGAAATAGTTTTTTGTTTGCTGCAATGCGATCATGCCATTTCAATGCATAATACTAACTCCTATTTGAAACAAGTGGCATTATTTAAAGGGGTGTTGATACATGAAAATTCCTTGAGTGAATATGCGAATGTCGTCTTGCTAAGATTATTTCCATGTCCCATTTTTACACCACTGATCTAATGCCTGTAAGCGCCTGTTCAGATTAATTGGATCACCTTCGCAAGTAACTGGGAAATAAATCAAGCAATCATCTGCAAAAGTTTCATTTTAATAGGATCCTCAACTATTGAACATAGATCATTAACAAATGTCAAATAAATATTTACAGCTGGGAAAATGAGTTTAGGTTAAGACATAAAAAATAAACCAGTGTCAATTTATAAAGAATAGACTGCGATGACTTGGGCATTGTGTGATTTTGTGAAATTTCGCCAGCATCTGAATGCCCGATTTTCTATCTTGTCGCTTTTGTTCAGGTATAGGTGATTGAGAAATTGCATTGCGACAACATGCTTGGATTACTGCTGAAAAAACAAGCATATTGTTCATAATTTCGGCAAACATACCCAGTTCTTGCCCTTTGCTTGTAATTTTCATCGATTCGAACGTACAGCTGTGACAATGCACATTGTGAGCTAAAGTCCACGAAGCGTTTTGGACTAAAGTATTTAAAGATATGAATGTTCCGCTCTTGAAGTACTGCAATTTTCGGAGATGTGCCATTTCAGAACCCCTCAACTTGCTTGGGCATTATAAACAAAGAAGTGTCACGCGTAAACCACTCGGTAGCGATCGTGTCTGCGATCTCAGAAACGTCGGCGTTGCGCGTAAACGGTCATAACCGACAACAGAAAGCCAGGTGCCTCTGCTTTCGCGAGAGCCGGGCTTCGAGAGAAAGCGAAAGGTCCCACGTCCATAGACGGCCTGGATCGTATACGTTGTATAAGATACGTACCTTGGTAATACTTCTTTGCAGCCTGCATGCGCAGGTTTAAAGGGACACTAAAGGCAAATAACAATTTATGTCAGAGTGAAAGCTCAATGTATGACAACTTCTAAAACGGCAATATTATCAACAGCAGTGCCCTACTTACCGAGAAATGAAGCTAAATGTATCACATGATGAGCGCCACGAGTGGGACATTTTCGAAGTGATTCCGATAACGTACGAGAGGTCTGCCTACAATAAATCACTAGTAATCAAACTACCAGCAATAAAAAAAAAAACCTTCCGTGCATCAAAAGATGTAATAAAATGCTGTTTGTTCGTTTCCGTTTGATTCATGGAAAAAAGAACCTCTGTGGCGTTGCCATGGGGAACGGCGCGCGTGGTTCAAAGGTTCCGTTTTCGCCGAACTGCGCTTCGCCCGGCGCCCTGCTTCGCTCACGCGGTTCGCGTCTCAGTGGTAGTTTCGGGATCGCGTACAGCCGCGTGTGTTTTGCGCGCTCGTGAAATTCGTTCTGACAGAAAGCTCGACAAAATGCCGCATGCAACCACGCCGGCACTACGAGCCCTTAGCAGCATACCGCGTTCATCGGGGCTCAAGTCGCTGAATTGGAGCCCAGCGTCGCGAGCCAATGTCTCGATCGTTGTCAAGTTCTCCGTCCACATCCATTGCGGCTATTCCGGCAAGCTTCGATGGCTTCGATGGCCGTTGTTGCTACCTTTAGGTAGCAGAGTTGCGCATCTGTCTTCCAACGCCGCTAGCAACCATGCATTGCGGAGAAGCTGCCGCTTGGGCCAATTTTTTTATTTCTCGACGCCGCCGCTGCAGCGAACTGAATTAACACTATAGCCATCGACAGATGTTTATCGCCGGTCTTCGACACGCCAGACAGGTTCAACAATCGGCGACACAGACTTAATATTTCTCTTTAGGCATGTCGCCTAAGAGCAAAAACGAAGTGCGACTTCACCGCATAGCTGTGGTTGCTAGCCGGACCTATGCGCTACTCTGCTACCTAAAGGTAGCATATACAGTGACTCTAGATGCATCGTTCCTGCCCCGCCACCTTCCGAAAGCTTTCTGCACCGAACGTGGTTTCGCACTGCCTCCAGGATCGGAGGCATCTCACCTGATTTTGCACTGCCTCCGTGATCGTCCCACCTCTGACCATGCTACGATTCAATGTGATGACGTTATCATGTGACATACGTCATGTGACTTCCTAATGATGCCATACATTTTGGCGATCTGCGATGTCACGAAAACGTCATACGGTGACGTCATCGCGTGATGAGAATTTCTTGCACCACCGTCCCCGATGCTGACTGTCAATTTTCGCGTTTGATGAGGCATCTAAGGCTGCCACCTTAAAATGTTTCTTGACTACACTGCACCCTCCCTGTCTCCCACAATCTCCCCAAACCACTTCCTCTCAGGAGACGAGAAATTGAGAAAGGATTGAGAAAGGACGGAGGTCCTCTCTGAATTCCGTTGATGCCGAAGCCAAGCAAATAGGGAAATGGCTGAGAAATGAAACCGGAATGTCGAAAACGAGTTGAGATGCACGAAGAATGGAGGTTAGCGACATGCATGTGGAATATTCAAGATTAAACAGGAAGCAACATTATAAAACATTGGCTCCTGGCTGAAGCTTTTTTTGTTCATCCACTGTAGTCCAGATTTAAAATGTGATACCAGGTTTAACGCTGGCGCTGTAGACCTGCGTTACTTCCTCTGTAGTGTTCAGTTATAGACTTTAATTCAGCATTCACAACCCCAAAATATTCTTATGTTAGCTTGGAGTGACATTTGTCACGGACTCAATTACCTATAGATGTTCTGATGTCAAATTGCTGAAACGGCCACATCGTTTTTACTAACGTCACCAGGGAAATAATAACTGGCTATTTGCTGACATTACTAGACATGTGGCAGCTGGGCCGGACTATAGCTGATACCTGCAGCTACAACTGTATGTGGACAAGACAACTCGACGCAAAGCGCAGGCAGCAATGAAAGGAAACGGACGTATAAAAAAAAGACGAAATAGAGCGCTCTCGCTGGAATACAGTGACAGAAGGAGAAGGAGAACGGGGCCTTTACAGAAGAGGCGCTATGGTCCGCAGAAAATGCGGCCGTCGCCCAGTCAGCACAGCTGGATCGCTGCAGCTGCATGCACCGCGCGCGATCTTCGAAAAGCCAGCCACCTGCAAACACCGAAAACAGTCCTCACGGCAGGAAGCGCATGTACCGTCGCAACGGGAGTGGCGCGTGGGTACGCCTGCCATAGCACACAAGGGCGACGATGGTAACCACGTATGTCATTGTGATCCATAAAATCGCTTGTTGAGGCCTTCAACGTATTACGCTTCGCTAATTGTCACTACGTCGTATGAAGAAGCCATATTTCATACGCAGTTTGACAGCGTAATTGTATGTGGCTAGGATTCCATGTATTTTTCGTGTCCGTGCGTCAACCATAAATTTGGGCTGATATCGAAGGCGATGCAGTGTGAGTGTTCGTTTCACTATTTCACTCTTCGCGAGAGTGCTCGCTATACGTGAAGGCTGCTGTACGCTGCCGGGCAGTTTGTCCTGCTCGAGTTATTGAAACAGTAGTGGGCAAGTTCGTAAAACAATTTGCACTGAATGTTCAAGCAAAATGCCCCGCGAAATCGGGCGGAGTTGCCATCAGGAGCACGTTCATTGTCGATTGCTTCTGGTGTCGTCTGCTGGCCATCAATGTGTCTATCTGCATGTATGGCGAGTGTTTCTTTTCCTCACTGTTCTATGGCCGTGGCGCACTCAAAACGACTTTCCGTCCCGTTTTCGATCACTGACTTCAGTGTTAGGGCTTCGGCTTCCGTGTCTGCGTTACAGCGCAATGCATGTATACAGTGTGCTCTGCGTGTTCGTTTGCCCAAGCCTGCTCCTTCGGTTCAATACCGTTGTTCGGATTTTTAAGCGCATGAAAAACCGACGTGTAATGTCATTCAATTAAGTTAAGTGGTTTTAACAGGCAACAACCTCTGATTAGATCCAACTTTTCAGCAGCTGCTGTGTAGGAGCGTCGTAATTGGTGCTTAAAATTTTAACAAGAAATAAAGAGATTGAGAGCACGAGGAAAAAGGGAATGCACGACGGCGATATGAAATATTAACAGGTTTCGCGGAATTCTTTTATGCAACGTATTTTAATCCCTACGTTAATAAATCGACGTTTGCTGCGTCGTTCACGGTCGTCTGAAAGTATGCTGAACAGAATTCAGTGTAATCATACTAAGGTAGGTAAATACAAAGCTGTCTCATCGGAAAGTCGTAATAAGATGAATTTGCAAATAGAATAGTTAAACCACTCTCAACGGTCAACTCGTGGTATGGGACGTGGTGCGATCATTGTAGTAAAAAAAATTCAGGAGTCCGTTATGTATTTGCCTAAGACGACTCGAAGGCGAAAGCCATCTTCTTCTTCTTTTTGTGCACTCATTGTATTGTTCCTCCCCCGCCCCTCCGAAAGCTTTTTGGATCTAACGTGGTTTTGCACTGCCTCCGTGATCGGCCCACCGATCACGGAGGCGGTGCAAAGCCATGATGTCATGGGTAAGACGTCATGATGCGACGTCGCGTTAGGTTACGTCGTGATGACGTCACAAGTTGGCGATCTCTGACGTCCATTATGACGTCATATAGTGACTACATCACGTGATGATGATTTCTTGCATCACTCGTCTTGATGCCGACGACGCGGTACGTCATGGGTACGCCGACGGTCAATTTTCGCGTTTGATCAGGAATCTAATGCTTTCACCTTAAAATATTCAATCTTGTTAGAGCGCGGTAAAGAATAGCAATTATCAACCAACGGGGCCAAAAGAATGGTGGGAAAGAGCGCTCTTTCTCCTCTTCCTGGACCCTTTCACCGATTTTGCCACTGCTTACCAAGCTGTACTATCGGTGTCAAATGAAACACAAACAGCGAAGCGCGTTGCTCAAGCATCAGGAACGGTATAGTGCGCGCCGTCCTGTCATCACCACAGGCGCGCACACCTGATGAGGCAGAAGTGCGCGATCGAAAGCATCAATGTGGCTCACGAGCGACAAACCGCATGAGGGTGTCTAAGTCTAATGATAAGGGTGCGAACTGTACCACGAGCACCACTGCTGGCGTTTCATTCGGTGCCAATAGTACATGTATCAAGTTTTAATGTGCATCAACTCGCTCAATCTACGCTATAGTTGTCCGCAATAACCGGCTGCTCGGTGGACTTAACAATTTTATTTGTCGGCAAACGTTTTGTGTACGCAGGTCAACATGACAGCAATTAGGAGTGGAGCGTGAATTTTTGTTCAACTCAAGTCTGTTTACAGACGCTCACTTATGGTAATAAGCCGTGAAATTGGTCACGCTTCGCTTGCAAAGCAGCGTAGACTCTCGTTACCTCGCATGACGAGACGTTCGCGCTTTCACGTAAACTGTTTCAACGCCATCCGGCCCAGTGAGTCAGGCTACTAACTCGGGGTAATGACCGCGATGGCTGTGGTTTTATAAAAGATATGTTAAATGTAAACGTTCCTTGACCTCCTTAGCGCTTGCCGCCATCTATAGAACTGTCGCTAGAAGAAAATACAGCTAGCAGTCGAGGAGCGCCGTGCGACGCGAGCGAATTATAACGAAAATGCTCTTGTTCTAGAGTCTAGCAGACGACAAAAGCCGAATGCCCCCATTTGCCTCACCGGAGCGCCATACGCAGCACCGCCATTGGTGGCCGAGGCTAATACCTATTTGACCCTCCTTGGAGACTTAAATGTGGACGTTTCAAAACCGGAAAAGAACCGGTTCAGTCAATGTGTGCTAGAAGGGTATGGTTTGAAGTACCACACCATTCCCATGTACTCAAATAATTAACAATGGTCGGGCCATTGACCAAAAATATAAGGTTGTAACCGAACCAATCAGTGCATATCACAGTAATCACAATGCTAGCTTCGCTACCATTACCAAATAATGAAAGTAAATGCGTGTGCCCTCGTAATCCTGCGTGAGGTGCTACATTTTCGCTGGTCATCCACCTAGTTCCACATAGTTGAATGTCTGCTCAATTTTTTTACACATACTGGAATATGTTGATATTTTCATAACCTTATACGTCGGCACTTGCTCATTGGTTCCATAACGTTGTCGTACTAGGCAACGCACGAAGCGTATATTGCAGTGTCGAAAACGGTTAGCCATGTTTCTCGACCTCTGCGTCACTTACTTAATGGTATTGATTATATTGCATTTCGAATGATACGTTAAAATCAACAGCATATTTTTATGCCACTACGACTGCGTGCTTTAATAATTAAACATGATTTTTGCTATAATCGACACTGGGTATGCGCCAACTTATTTAAGAGGGCAGTTCTGCTGAAAGAAAATATAATAAAATATCAATCCTGGTATCTACCCTCTGCAGATAACTTCCACATTGACCAATTGATACACGAAGTGCACATTTTTTAAAGCATTGATTGGTCTTTTGTTGCGCATTGGCAAGCATAATACAAGGTAATTTCTCCTGTTCGCGTTAATCATTTGAAGGGGCAGCCATTAGTTACACGACAGGGAACTGTGTGCAGATAACGAATGAAAAGATAAGCATTGTAGATAAAATAAAACTTTAACACACATCGAATTGTATACGCCGACCCATTCGTCTTTGTCCTAATTACTCTTTATTGCCTCAACAACTGAGTAATGTCTCTGAGTTTTCGTTAAAAAAAAAACAAGAGTGCAGCTTCGCCTGTTCAATTACGTCTGTTAGGGCAAACAGTACGAACTGTCTGACTGTTTACAGTTTAACGACCAGAGCAATTAAACAGTTTGTATTTTCTTTTTTTGTTTTGCAGCTGTCACCCACTGGCCTGCGAAGATTTCGCCATGATGTTGTCTCTTGAGTTATTATAAGGTATAAAATTTATAAGGTACGAAAATGTTACTACTCAACCCGTTAACTGTAGTTATTGACTGCGCTTCTAGAGAGGCGCGGTTCTCGAAAGCGTACGCTCCGTCACTAACCTGACCAAACGCTGCCACTGTCAAAAGGGGAGAGTGACAAAGTGCCAGGCACCAGAGAGGATGTTAGGTTATGGAGGCTCCGTGTCGGGATTGCGCTTGTCCCGTCTGTGAGTGCATTATCTGGCCGCAACAGTATACCACGGCGTCTGTGGTGCATCGTACCCCTTTTGTGACGCCACAATCCGCGACGTGACACTGGCACACTTGATGTGGACTTGTGCAGGTCTGTATTGAAGTCGTCTTGGCCAACTCCGTTCAACAGGCCTCAGGCGTGGTCGACACCCGACCTTGATCATTGGATCCATGGACCATTTCATCATTCGCTGCTGGACTCTCCGCCCGAATCAAATTTGCTCGTGCATCTTTCACACCGGGTTTTGCTGTGCCTAAGGGCAAGCTGCCCAAATAAAAAAAAAGAAAGAAAGAGGTACTTCGCAAAGCAGCGCTATATGACGCTATGACCGCAGTACCAGTGCTACTGTTCATGTGTTACGCTGTGTTACCATGTCCTCTCTGCACTCATGTATTGCGCCTTCTCGCAGATCGCTTCAACTTTCGAGTTGGCATCTGTTTAAAAATAGTTTTGAGTAAATGCTTGTAGCTGTTTACGTAACACAAAAGCAAACTGTGGTCATACGCATGAATGCAACTGATCGCACCGCCTTGTCTAAATAAACGGCGACCCCGAGAACAAACCATGCATAACAATAATTAATCTTCTTCAAGCGCCAGCAGCGGCCGGGGTCCCGCGCGCTGCATACTTCCTCGTGGCATGCACAAAAGTAATTACTCTCGCAGAATAACAGCAATCAGCGGTTTCCTTACGCAATAACCCCTATAGGGTATATATATCTACACGTCCCGATAAATCGGCCGTTATGAATCATGCCGCGCGCTGCGCTGACGCTCGTCCACGCTGTATACAAATGTGCGTTCGCATACCAGGTCTCGGTTCTTTTCCAGAGCCGATAGAGAAAGTCAGCGCGGTGTCAAAGGCTCGACTCGTTCAAGGTCCTTGCTGCCGATGGAGCATACATGCACGCGCCGAGAGTATAGAGTATACATGCTTTCCCTCGGCGTTGTGTATACGTCGCGCTGAGAGTTGTGCACCTCGCTGGCTCGCTTGTTGGTCTGGCTGGTCTCGTTTCTTTCGGTCCAGATGCTGCCTAGCGAGCCCGACGACCTTCACCAGCCTCTCGGCAATGTACCTTGGCGAGCGCTGCTGTTCGACTGCAATCGCGTTTCGACAAGTGCGCGTTCGGCGGGAGGCGGTGTGTGTACATACAAGCGGGCGAGCACGGCCAACGTTGCACGCAAAACGGGACGGCTGTCTGACCTGCTGCCGCACAGAAACGCCGGATCCCAGCAGAGTTATACGAGGCTGGCGTGGATTTCAGGCGGGATAGGGCCGGGGGCATGGCCTGCTAGTGCTCCCCGTCTCTCCCTTTCTTTCTGCTTAGCGTCCTTAGCGTCGCGAGCGCTGGAAGAAAGCGCGGCACTCGGTGTGCCGAACCTGGTAATTTCATTGCCGTTTCATGCGGACGACACACACGAGCACGGTGTGTAGTAGTACCTGCAGGCTTGGAAAGAACGCGGCCTGCCCCTTCCCGGCACCATCCCGCAGTCGTGTTGCACGTTGAGCTGTCCGGAGGCTGTGCTGCTGTTTTCTCCTTGACTGTTGCACACAGCGCGCGTTCACCGACGCGGATCAGTGGTCAGACGGCTATCGATTCATTAGCATGCAAGCGAGCGAGCCTCAGCGCGCGCAGGCCTGCGCGGTCTCGGTTGCGTAACGTGAACTTCATGACTTCCTTGTGCCAGATTTCTTCTCGTCCCAATACGCGCGCGTGTGCGCGCACACACCTGCCGCGGCGAAGAGCGCGTTGCGGCATTTTGTTTTTCGCTCGGCGGCGCGCTCAAATGAGTGAGTGCGCCTGGGCATCCTTTAGAGCAATTCAGCCAAGGGTAAGTTAGTGGGAATAAAATAAGGAGCAATGTGGAATATGTCAGGTCGAGAAGCTTTTGCGTCCTTGGTATATACTACCTCTAGTGACGAGGTACGTGAATGAATCAATCAAATGTTTTTAAGCACCTCTGTTTTTAAGTACGAGAGGTCCAAGAGAACATGGTGATTGTGCGGTTCTTTCGACAAACGGTGGTGATCCTGCATTAACATTGAGGTGAGTGCTGAAAACGAATGAAAACGGAGTAATTAAAAGAGGTATATAGAGAGAAATAAATCTTATTTGGTGAGCATAGAAAATGGTAAAATAAACACAAGAGAAAAAATGTATACATGTAATAAATGCATCCTTTTGTTCTAAATAAAATTAAAAAAAAATCACAGCATATCCACGGAGTGAATGATGATGAGTGGGCGAAGCTGCGGAGGTTCATCGGTAAACCGTGAATCTTCCGTGAATTCTGCCCAGTACATCATCACCGACATGAGATCGGGTGCGTTTATACTAAAGGTTCGATGAGTTATGACGACTTGCAGCTCACTTTAATTTTACATGTACGCTGTGAATTTTCATTGTTTAGAAAACCATTGCTTTAGAAAACATCTGGCGTCTTTCGTTAAGCAGCTGGCGTCTTTTCGTTTTGCTTTAGAAACATCTGGCGTTCTTTCGTTTTGCTTTTAGAAAACATCTGGTGTCTTTCGTTGGTTTATTAGTTCATCAATCAACGGCGTTTTGAACAAAATTTTTATTGTTTAATCACGCACAGGAGAAATCTCACCAGGCACTACCTTGGAGGTAAACAATGGCTGCTAATGGGAATGAGAGACAGAAGAAGTCGGCTTTTAGCTAACACTTACACTTCTACTTCTACTAACGTTTCCTACTGGAACATTCCAATGGCTGCTAATGGGGAATGAGAGACAGAAGAATTCGGCTTTTAGTTAACGCGCACGCTGCGAATTTTTTATTGTTCAACAGCGCACAGAAAAAATCTCCCACCGGCACCACCTTGGAGGTCAAGATCTGGTACTAGCGTTACGACTGGTTACGCACTACTACTAGGAGGGACGAACGGGTGCCGCCTTAAGGAGCTTCGCCCCTAAAATATTTTTTACCACTCATATACATCCGCATCTGATCCAGTTCACGGGGGTTTGCTGTCGTTTACATTTTAAGTTGTTCCTCTGTAGATGGCGCTCCATCCTGTTGTTGTTCTTTTTTCCTGGAAAGGAAATAGTGCTGTATGAGCCAACTTCGAAAAAGATCTGTCGACCGCCTTTAGTTTGACGGTCGTAATTCATCTCCAAGCTTATTTTGGCATAAAAGAAATTGTCTTTTTCTTTAACGATGACCTATGTCCTGGCCATGCATATTTCGGGAGCCATGTGCCGAAGTGTACACACGGTCAATGATAGACTGCTTTAATGAATAATGCATCCACATTGCAACAATGCAAACTGGAACTAGCGCTTAGCCTATATATATAGTTTTGTGCAGCACATTGTCACTTGGAAAACGTCATGCGGCATAAATGTTCAGAGAAAACCTGGTTGCATGGCAAACTCTGCCAAAGCCTCTTCTTCGACTTACAGCGAGAGAGAGAGGGAGAGAGATTAATTGAGAAGGAGAAACAGAGCGAAAGAGTATGGCATGGAGGCAGGCCCGTAGCAGGGGGGGGGAGGGGGGCACAGCCCCCCCCCCCCCCCGATATTTTAGTGAAGTAGGCGTTTTTACCAAAAATAAATAATGGAAATAGGCGTTTTTCTCAATAGTCAAGGTTCCCAGTAAGTGGGCCTACCCCTCCCCCCCCCCCCCCCTCGAAAAAAATTCCTGGCTACGGGCCTGCATGGAGGTCACCAGGTCTGGCTGCCAGTTCCCTGTACTCGTCACGGGGGGTGGGTGGAGGGGGTAGATCCGTGATGACAGCTGGAAAAAATGCGAGGTAGAGAATAAGAAAGAAAAATTGGAAATGAATAAATAAAACGCAGGTAACACAATCTGGGCGTTCGCACGGAACGGCGGATTGGAAAGGCACGTATATATTAATATTTATCCAGCCATTCTCATCTGGTAATATCAACTCATCCTGCATATTGACATAAGTGGTTTTCGACTGCTTTCTATCGCCAGCTAATTACGCAGCAGCACTCACATTTACGTTCTTAATATTTACTGCGCCATTTAATTACAAGTTTACTATTTTCTGGTGTACGTTAACAATCCGCTATGGAGTATCACGTCTTTCCCTTGAACGCCCTCACATTAAAGACAGCCTCTTCTACCCGTAAAACAATTGGACAATGGGTCTTGATGCTTCCTTTTCGGTGGAACCATACGTCTTGCAGTCTTTCATATACGAGAACTTCTATTCTTACAATCACAATAAAAATGGGCGAAGCGTGCACTAAACCGCGCAAGGCTTGAAACAGCGAAACTGGACAATTCTGAAGACTAATTTGGTTGCTTCTATAGGTTGTTTCTAGGCCTTAGCTAGGTGATGCAGGTTATTTCAAGGTTGCTTCTAGGTCGTTGGTAGGCTTTAGATAGGTGATGCTATAGGTCGTTTCTCCGTTGATTCTGAGCGCAGAGAGGTTCGAGTTAAAGCCCAGACAGTTACAGACAAGACACGGATGTCCAAACTCCAGAGACAGAAACTCGCGTTGAAACCAAGCGTTCGCACCTCCCATAGATCTACGGGCACGTCGTCGTTGGCGTGGGCATTCCATCGCTTTGGGGTCTTCTCGTAGCCGCCGTTGCCTTTCCCGTTCCCTAGTACATTCTTCTTCATCCTTCATTTTTAGTGGACCAGTGGTGAGTAGTGCGATTGACCCAATACCTGTGACACATACCCGTTTATGATGATATAGTTTCGTGATACGAGATGCAAGGAACGATTTGTTAAACCGCTTCGCTGTTAAAAGATGCGCACCCTTGGAACCGCCGCCGTAGTCATTTAAAAATATGGACCCAAACCTGATCACCGTAACTCATGATCTCTGCGGAACTGGAGCTATACTATCCATCAAAACTTTATAAAGCACTTTTGTTTTCCCCTCGTCTCTTTCAGGCAGATTATGAACACCCTAGGCTAGTAAATGCAGGACAAACAGCGATTTCTTGCGTCCCTCAAGATTCACGGCCACGTGCGTGTCGAATGAAGATTGAAATACTCCCAGCCTACCACTAAAACACGCAACCAAAGAAGGCACAAAGTATTTGGCTGGTGGTGTTGTAACTCCTCACGATGAACCATGAAGGCGCTATGTGGAGCAGATCATCTTTCCCCTTACCTGAAAAAAAAAAGAACAGATAAAAACAAATCCCCCGTCCATACATAGCCTTTAATAAAATACACGTTACGCGTCGATAGCGGCAAGAGATAAGTCTTCCCCCATCACCGATCGAAGAAGAGAGAGGCCGAATTCGAAACAGATAGATGCGTCGACCGCTCGCTCCTCACAGGGAGGAGCGCGCATGTGCGTGCGTGTGTACGTGCATGCACGCCCAATAGCGGTGGCGTCGAGAAGCAGAATACACATAAAGATAAGCAGGGACCGGGACAAAGAGCGCGTGGCGGGCAGGCGAGCGGCAAGCACCAAAACCGAATTGCAAAGAAATTATATCTCAATGGCAGCCGGTGCTGCTTGAGCGGCGGCGGTGGCGACGCTCCTCTTTATGATTTATAGACTGGGCCCGAATGAGGAATGAGGGACGCGCTCGATCCCCGTAATCCCCTTTATTCGCTTTTTGTCTCCCCATCGCGGGAAGCGCCGCTTCCCCTTTCGGCGGCGGCGTTGCCCCGCAGGAAGCGGCGGCGGTCGCCGCTCCGTTCCTCCCGATTTGAGGATATCCCTTCCCCGGCCGTCCGTCCGTCCGTCCGTCCGCCGCACGCCAACTCCTCCCCTGCGCTCAGCGACTCAAGCTCCCTTCCGTGGCGCCGTTCCCTCTCTCCTCTTCTCGAACGAACGGCGGGAAGCGACGACGGGCTCCTCTGATCCCTTGACGCGTGCAACTGCCTTTTCCCCCGTCATTTTCTTCGCTGAGTCCTTTGTTTTCATTTTGTGCCTAGTTCGATCACCCGGACTGGCTATATACTTACTTTCCATCCCTGTTCTAGCTCTGTATTCTGGCTCTATTGGCGCCTTTATGTTGCTCGAGTCCATTCTTTGGAAGACTAGACTAGGTGAGTACGCAATAGTGATATAAGTTCTCGCAGATTGATTGAGCGAGTGCGTTTAAAGGCTGTCAACTCTCATGACCGTGGCATATGTATGAAGCTGCTTCGTTCATTGCGGAGCTTGCAGCTTGGTCTTCCTTCTTCTCTGCGGAAGCATTCACGTCATTTGAGATGATTCTGCGCAATAGTCACGCAGTGCAAAACAATCAAGAAGAGAGCATGAAGAGCGGAGTGTCGCTTTCTCTGCAAACTTCAGATGATGGTAATACACAAGCGGAGCCCGCCTCTAGGGCTGGATGGGAATTTGTCGCGCGTGACCAACTTTGACGCAGATGCGAGGTTAACACGGCATCAGCTAATGTAGCCATGCGTTCGAAGAGTCGGATCGAGAAGAAATGTGCCACGAATTAAAATTTGAGATGGGAGCATAGCACGACACAGATTTACAATGCGAAGAGTTCATTTTGTTGGTATGATTGAAATAAAGTTTTTACATATTTCACATCAAGAGATCGCAAAACACCG